>NW_026652277.1:71982752-72108011 GCF_009828535.3 Hylobates moloch
TTTTTTGAGATGGAATCTCACTCTTGTCACCCAGGCTGGAGTGCAGTGGCGTGATCTTGGCTCACTGCAACCTCCACCTTCCAGGTTCAAGCAATTCTCCTGCCTCACCCTCCCAAGTAGCTGGGATTACAGGCACCAACCACCACGCCTGGCTAATTTTTGTATTTTTAGTAGAGACTGGGTTTCACCATGTTGGCCAGGCTGATCTTGAACTCCTGACCTCTGGTAATCCGCCCTCTTTGGCCTCCCAAAGTGCTGGGATTACAGGCATGAGCCACCGCGCCCGGCCAAATGTTCTCTTTTTTTTAAAGAATGAGAATGGTGAGTAAAAAAAGAGATGAGAATATGCCTTTATGATTCAGAGCATTGAATGAAGAGTAGAATGTAATTATGTAACTTTAACCTTTAAATTCTCTTAAATCTCCTTAGTGTATTTTATAAAATGGTTGTCTTTTTTAAAGTACAATTTACTTTAAATTGGAATAGTTTTGGATAATATAGAAAGTGAAACTATATTTTTCAGAATTAAATACTATATTTACTATTCTATGCTAGAATACTTTTTTCTTGAATGTCTAAATCAGCAGACACTAGTAAAGATTGTCACTTGTAACAGTTTATAAAACTGTTTAAAGAGTAAGTAACAAGATAAATCAGCCCAGGACTTTAAAACTTTGTTCGAATTGTGTTTAACTTCCAGCTAAGAGAATTTCAATTATTTGGGAAGATACTCTATTGCTCCAAGACTATAATGTAATATCTCTTTCCAAGATACCTTCTTTTTTTTTTTTTTTGAGACGGAGTCTCGCTCTTTTGCCCAGGCTGGAGTGCAGTGGCATGATCTCGGCTCACTGCAAGCTCTGCCTTCCAGGTTCACGCCATTCTCCTGCCTCAGCCTCTGGAGTAGCTGGGACTACAGGCGCCCGCCACCACGCCCGGCTAATTTTTTGTATTTTTAGTAGAGACGGGGTTTCACCGTGTTAACCAGGATGGTCTCGATGTCCTGACCTCGTGATCCACCCACCTCGGCCTCCCAAAGTGCTGGGATTACAGGTGTGAGCCACCGCGGCCGGCCCAAGATACCTTATCTTAAAAAGTTTGTGCAATATTTACAAAAATTGCATTTTGCTTCAAACATAAAAGTTGATGCCATAGAACTCTTGCCAACAATATCTTAAATAAGAAATAATGCTTAGTGCCTTGTACCAAAACTCATTAAACATAAATTTCCAAATACTGTTATATCAAGTAATGGCTTTGTCTACGTTTGACCTACTCTATAATACAGCTAAGGAAAAAAGTAATGATTGTCTTTTAGATGCGCAGGATGTTTTTAATTGGAATGAAAGGAAATCTCTCAAAACTCAAACCCATTCAAACTTTTGAATATCTGCTATATAACTCGAAAGAGGTAATGATATGCATTTACACGTCTTTCTTAAATTTTTTAAATATAACTAAGAGGTATATGACTCACAACATCCATAAAAGTTAAACCCAAATCGGAAGGTAAGTTGTCTTAGCAAACTTGGTAATTAGAATGATATTTTTTTCCTTGATGCTACTTTTACTTGAATACATGGAACAGATGTGACATTATAAATTATCTATCCCAAATAGATCTGATGACTAAGACATTGCGTAAAAAGCTAAAATTAGAGACTATTTCAGATATATTTAAAATTTAGAAAAATCTCAATTCATTAAACTATAATTACATAGCTCATCTATCAATAAATGCAATAAATCTCATTTATATCTTCTATAAAGGAAAAGGTTATGCCTCCTACTTAGATTTGTTCTGTTTCTACATCACATAAATGCATGTGCACATTCATATACACACACAGAACTGCTGCCACATTTCACCATCCTCAATTTGCTTCCACCACCATCATTTTGAAAGATATTTTAAAGGAATATTACTTTAATAAAATTTCAACAGGAAAACTATAGGCCGAATATATCCATATTGTCTGTCACTAGTCAAGGATACTGCAAACAAAAGCCAACAGTAGAATTACATAAATTTTAGAAAAGTTTAGCAAAATAATAGCAAAAATTTTTTAAAGGACAAAATAATATTAACTTTAGCATGTCTCACAAGGAAGTAACTTTGTTTTATTAACTGAATAGTCATGGTAATATTATTATCGTTGAAGAAATACATGAATCATAAGATATATTGGTTATAATAAAAAGAAATCAAATCCTTACTCATAATTTAGCTTGTTTGGAATAAGTATTTGCTATGAAAACTATATCTTTCAAATATTTAGGAAGTTAAAACACTTTTTACCTGAAAATTTTCTATCTTCTGCTATAGACTATTGTTGTAATAATATTAATAAAATTAAAACAGTTCCAGTTAAAATCACTGGCTGGTTATGAGAATTTATTAGGTGGCCTTATTTTGACATATCACAGTTCATCTCCTCTTTTAGTATCTTTCCTTATTAATTCAAATTTCACTTCCTCAGAAATAGAAAGCTTTTTCCTATTATGCAGAATGTGAAATGGAATTAGTAGTTTTAAAGAAGACTACAGTAGAGAATTTTTAGTATCTCACTGAATAAAGTAAATAAGCCACAGTAATAGTCTGACATATGTTTGCATTGTTAAAAAAAGAAACAGTTGACATAGAATGTTTAATTCTTCTTAATTAATGAATAAAAGTAGGAGAGTACATTTAAAAATAAATATTCTTTGATCTCAGAAATTAGAAATATAAAACAATGGCTGTGGATTTTTTTCCAGAACTGTTTAATAGCACATGCTGTGCTCTCAGTTTCAATGTGGGTTAGTGTACTTTGTCTCTGTGATGTAAGAAAAACCCCTTCCTGAAGTGAGAAAATGGTGATAGACTCTGGAGGAAAGCAAAGCTTTGGCTGTATTAAATTCAGTCCAAAGAAGAAAATGAACTAAAAATCTATTTGCCACATTCTACATTTATCCATCTAGCTGTGCAAAGAAAACATATTTCAATGTAGAAATCCTATCTAAATTCATATAATAATCTACATAGATACCATGTTGTAAATGAGTAGATTAGCTCTACCAGTTAGCTTCTGCTGCAAAAAAAAAACCATCCAACTCAGTGATTTAAAACAACACCTTTAGCCCACAATTCTGTGGGTTAGCTGAGCTGAGCTGAGCTCAGCTAGGCTGTTCTCTTGATCCCAATTGGACTTACTCACATGTCTGCAGGCAATAATGCAGCTGTGCTTGTATTGGCTCACTGTTGGCTGGAGAGACAAGATAAACTGGGCCATGCGTATCTCACCTTCCAGCAGGTTAGCTCAACCTTGTTCATGTGCTAGCTGGACAGGTTTCCCTGGAGGCTCTTGTATGTAAGATCTTTTGAGGCCTATGCTTGGATCTGGCACAATATTGCTTCTGCCACATTCTGTCTTCCAAAGACAGTTACAAGGCCAGCTCAGATTCAAAGAGTAGAGAAATAGACTCCATCATATGATGAGAGGAGCTGCAATGTCACATCGCATTGGTTATGGATACAAGCATAAAATATTATGTGACCATTTTTTTGTAGACTACTGTGGTGGATTACATATATTAACCATTTTATAAAGACTTGTTAAGTAAATGGATGAGTTAATAACCACATGAATAAGTGAATAATTGGATGATAAAGAGGAGAAGTAATATAACTCTCCTTACTTTAGTAATATCTTCATTAACTGGTCATGGTCCAGGTCAAAAATGTTGATAATATTTTGTGACTACTGTTTATTCATACCAATAGGCTGTTTTGACTAAATT
Organism: Hylobates moloch; assembly: GCF_009828535.3. Classification (NCBI taxonomy): domain Eukaryota; kingdom Metazoa; phylum Chordata; class Mammalia; order Primates; family Hylobatidae; genus Hylobates; species Hylobates moloch. The sequence continues at coordinate 71,986,533 of NW_026652277.1, forward strand.
GAGTATTTGTTTCAGTTTTCTAATTTTTTTATTTATATGCCACTTTTTGAGTTTTCGTTTCCTGAATTGTTAATATAGTTCAGTTATTACTAAAGAATATTTTTTAAACTCATTTTTGAATAAAAGTTTCAAATTTCTTTATTTTGTAGTTATTTATCTCATTAAATTATTTATGTCCATTATATAGTCATTTATTACCCTCATTTTATCAAACTGGAAAACTAAAATTTATAAGGAAATAATAAAGTATTACTTATATGTATATAATATAAATAAAACTTATATCGAGGGTAAGTTTAAATTTAAAACCTTAACTTTTAGGCAAGTTTTCACTATATTTTTAATGTCTAATTTTCCTTCTACCTCAAAGTAAGAATAATTATTTGAATAGGTCTTTTTCATCCAAATTGCATCTTCATTTCTACTGGTGTTCTCTTATAAAATGAAGAGCACTCTGATAATGAGCTTTAAAAAAACCTGGAAACCATCCAGAACTAAATGTCTGCCCACATGCAATACATCTCAAAGTAAGGGCACAGCTCTGTAAGAGCAGCAACAATGCAAAGATAATTCAATGTCTAAGTAATTATCATGCGAGCTTCTGAAATTTTAGGATATATATGACAACATTTACTATAGATGGTAAAAAGTTGCTCAAATGCTTATGTGAAATGCATTAGCTTAGAATGCATGCAGTATATAAATTTGATCTGGGCTGGCATTCTACCTTGGTAGGTCCATATGTTAGATTAAGTTCAACCTCATAATTGTCCCTGCAGTTAAGATATCAGTACAAAGAAAGATCAATGCTAGGTTACTGTTTGAGCACAGACAACGTGCAGGGTTTCATGGTCCCTTAGCTTGCTTCACTATGTGACACTATTAAAATTTTCACAGAGCATAGCATTATACAGAGCTCAATTTGAAAAAGGGTAGTGCCCCTTTGAGAGAGTTAGCTCATTTTGTTTTTATTGGTTGTAACGTGTGTGGTGCCAAGCCTCTAGTTTTATCTTCATTGCTTTAAAGAGAAAAACTTGTTGAAGAAGACAAATAAATTAAAATGCAACTACATCTGCTAATTTCCTTTGTTCTTTGTTTATGAAAAAAATCAGTTTTGTGGGAAAATAATTTTTTTTTTTTTATCTCATTGTAAGGTGCACCCCAGCTGTCTCCTGTGTCCTGGAGTTGAAAGGAAAACAAAATTTGGGATTAGAAGTTCTCTTAAAACATCTCTGAAAGATGAAATAGTCTATCCGAATGTAACTCAAATTAGGAATAAGAAGATTATTTATAATAGCTCTCAAGAGATACTATATATTATCTGTATACTACATCATCTATAATATATAGTATCATCTGTAACACACACTATATACTACTACTGTATATTATAGTCTACTAATATCCAGAGGCCCTCTCTGGCTATACATTGGCAATACTGTATGTGAGTGTATGGATATTGCCATCTGTACATACAAATCATAGTTTATATACAGCATGTGCTTATTTCTCTGCTCCTCTTCTATGGTTAAAGACCCAAGACTTCTTTATTAAAAATGGATCTTGGGCAGATTCAGTGGCTCATGCCGGTAATCCCAGGACTTTGGGAGGCCAAGGCGGGTGGATCACCTGGGGTCAGAAGCAATACCAGCCTGACCAATATGGTGAAACCGTGTCTCTACCAAAAATACAAAAATTAGCCAGGCACAGTGGTGCGCACCTGTAGTCCCAGGTACTTGGGAGGCTGAGACAGGACAATTGCTTGAACCCAGGAGGCGGAGATAGCAGTGAGCCGAGATCGTGCCACAGCACTTCAGCCTGGGCGACATAGTGAGGCTCCATCTCAAAAAAAAAGTGTGTGGGGGGGTCTTTTCACTCTAATTTAAGTTGTAATATATTTCATTTACAAAATACACACAATTACACAATTATATGTCTTACATATTGTACTCCTTGATGACCTCATTACAGAAGTTGGTGATTTTACATAAGAAAATGGTTCTTTTAATTAAACAGAACTACCTGAAAATACCTATATGGGAAAGTTAGCCTGTGAGTAATCAATGTATACATGATCTTTATTTTTTTCAAAGAACTTAGAAAAATGGTAATAGTCTTTTTACATAAGAGATTTCTTATACTCAGAAATGTGATTTCCTAAATCATCCAGGAATACATAGAGAAAAATCAAAATTTCTTCAATCTTCATCAAACCAACTCTTCAGACTCACTGCAGCAATTTGAAAGATTGCCTTATCAATGTCACCCAAGCTATACTTTTGGACCAGGCTCAGACTGACTTCACAGCAACATTACTTCACATATTATACCAACTTTACAAATTTGTAATGACAAAAGAGAGAGGACATAGGCATGGGCAAGGACTTCATGTCTAAAACACCAAAAGCAATGGCAACAAAAGCTAAAATTGACAAATGGGATCTAATTAAACTAAACAGCTTCTGCACAGCAAAAGAAACTACCATCAGAGTGAACAGGTAACCTACAAAATGGGAGAAAATTTTCGCAACCTACTCATCTGACAAAGGGCTAATATCCAGAATCTACAATGAACTCAAACAAATTTACAAAAAAAAACCAAACAGCCCCATCAAAAAGTGGGCAAAGGACATGAACAGACACTTCTCAAAAGAAGACATTCATGCAGCCAAAAAACACATGAAGAAATGCTCATCATCACTGGCCATCAGAGAAACGCAAATCAAAACCACAATGAGATACCATCTCACACCAGTTAGAATGGTGATCATTAAAAAGTCAGGAAACAACAGGTGCTGGAGAGGATGTGGAGAAATAGGAACACTTTTACACTGTTGGTGGGACTGTAAACTAGTTCAACCATTGTGGAAGTCAGTGTGGCAATTCCTCAGGGATCTAGAATGAGAAATACCATTTGACCCAGCCATCCCATTACTGGGTATATACCCAAAGGACTATAAATTATGCTGCTATAAAGACATATGCATACGTATGTTTATTGCGGCACTATTTACAATAGCAAAGACTTGGAATCAACCCAAATGTCCAACAACGATAGACTGGGTTAAGAAAATGTGGCACATATACACCATGGAATACTATGCAGCCATAATAAATGATGAGTTCATGTCCTTTGTAGGGACATGGGTGAAACTGGAAATCATCATTCTCAGTAAACTATTGCAAGGACAAAAAAACCAAACACTGCATGTTCTCACTCATAGGTGGGAATTGAACAATGAGAACACATGGACACAGGAAGGGGAACATCACACGCTGGGGACTGTTGTGGGGTGGGGGGAGGGGGGAGGGATAGCATTAGGAGATACACCTAATGCTAAATGACGAGTTAATGGGTGCAGCACACCAACATGGCACATGGATACATATGTAACAAACCTGCACATTATACACATGTACCCTAAAACTTAAAGTACAATAATAATAATAAAAAAGAATTGGAGTGTCTTCACAATCCCTTGAATTATCCTGTGTATAAACTGCTACTTTTCAGAATCAGACAAAGTAGGTTGGATGTGGCATAACTCAGGAAAATTTATGAGGGTTGATTTTCCACTTCATCTAAAGACCATAGTAGTGTAAATGTAGTTTAAGCTAGCACAAGCTTGGGGTAGTCAGGTCATATGGTTGACTCTAATGGAGGAGAAGATCAGTGCAAAGACTCAAGACTCGTTCACAAGAACTATTGCCAGTCAGATCTCCTTAAATCTCCACTTTGTAGTTATACTGTTGAATGACACAAAGCTATAAATTTATATTCAGTAACCCCACCACCAGCCTGGTAATTTTTGTTTTTTAGTAGAGACAGGGTTTCACCGTGGTGAAATTTAACTTGTCAAAAGTCTTTGAACTCTGTATTTTCATCCAGAATATTAGCTATCTTTTTAGCATTGTATGGTTTATCCTATTATAGTTATCAAACAATTTCTGTTCATTTATTTTTCATTCTTGAACTAAAACAATGTTTTCGGTCCAGTGGTCAGCCTAAGGTTACTCTAATACCTTATATTTATCCTCACAAAGGCAGTCAGGCAAAACTTATCAAAACTTAAAACAGTTTTGAAAACTCATTTTGTTCTCAAACGTTCACTCTCCATTGCTTACTTGGTAAGGCTTCACTTCCTTTTTCGACTTATTTACCTATTCTCTTCCAATTTATGAGATTCTTAGACTAAGACAGCAGACAACTCCTTGCAGAAAACAAGAAAAATTTCACCTAAAAGTAGGAAACCCTATTCTCATATGTACTCTAAGAGGAACCAATAAAGAGAATAAGGCCACTGTGACAGGAGAGATTTTACTTGTGTTTTCTGCAAACTCCCTGCATAATTCTCATTGGCATAGTCATTTATCTTAAGTCACTTGGAACTTCGATTGTTTCTATGGCCCCCTTCTGGGATTATTTTTAAATGCTTATGAGAAACTAAAAAAAGTAATGAAAAAACAATTAAACTAATCGGTCTCTTTATTTAGTTAGCATTCTGTTTCCAAACTCTTCCTACAATACTTTCAGAAAACACATTCATCTTGTTCTCAGAGATAATTCTTGGTAATCAACAATTAGAGAAAGAGAAAAAATCAGATACACTACAGAAAAATATAGAATCGTGCAGGAGGATCGGGCTCTTACTTGAAGTGAGAGTGGTACACAGTAATTTCTCATCTGATATAGAGGTCTGAAAGACAAGTGAAAATAAAAGTTTTAAATTAATGTATACCAAGAATAAAAATCTATTCTTTGGTAGAAACTCAGCTTGTGTAAACTCTTTAATAATATGCTTAAGAATTCAACAACGCCTCTGTATGTAATTCACAGTTACAAATGTCTGCAGCTCTGATTCTGACCTTTCAAAATCCCATTAAGCTATGTAAATACAGTACAAAGAAATGTCTACTGTGAATAAACAGTATTCTAATGTCAACTAAACAAAAACACGTTGCCTCACTCTTGTCTCCAGTGCTTACAAGGGCAATGCTGATGTCGTAACACATCCTTACTATTGATTTATATGACAGATCTACCATGAGACTCATGTCACGGCCTTCCTGTTCAATGTGTGGTTGAAGAGTAAAACCTACTTATATTATTCTCATATTTGACAAATATCACAAACATGGTTAGTGGTCCAATGAACATAATAATAATGAAATTTTTTGAAAAGGGAAAGAAAAGTAAAGGTCCAGGACCTCACATTAAAAATCATAAAATTCTGGTAGGACAGCCCTTGATTAGCTTGTTATGGATGTATTAATATTTTTAATTACACAATTAATATTCACTATGGAAAATATAAATCACCACAATCCTGCCAACCACTGGACATTTTTCTTAACATTTCAACACTTATGTTGCAAAGTATCATCTGTGTATGTAGTGCGTGTATGCATATATGCTCACAATCATATAAACACATATAAAAATGAAATCAAATACCAAATATAGTTAAAATACATTTTTCAATTAACAATATATTTGGATCATATTTTTATGTCAAGTAATATACTTCTAAAATACCATTTTGATGAATAATTAATATTCTATTTTGTCCTTAACCCAAAGGACAAAATTGTTTGCCCTTGCTTTAAGACTGCCCGTGTTAAATGATGAATTCAAAATAAACAACAGTAGAATTTCTTAAGACTTGACAAGAAAAGCAATGAAGATATCACTTATTCAACTGTATTAGTTTTCTATCTTTGTGTATCTTAGTTCATTTCAGCCAGTATAACAAAAATGTCATAGACTGAGTGGCTTCAACAACAAACATTTATTTGTCACAGTTCTAGAGTCTGGGAAGTTTAAGATCAAGTTGTTGGCACATTTGATGTCTAGTGAGGATTTACTTCCTGGTTCATATACAGATATCTTCTCACTGTGTCCTCGTATTGAGGAAGAGGTGGGCAAGATGTCTGGGGTCTCTTCCAAAATGGTAATCTCACTCATGAAGACTCCACCTTCAAGACTTAATTACCTCACAGAGGCCCCACCTCCTAATACCATCGCATTGGGAGTTAAGATCTCAACATATGGATTTGAGGAGGACACGAACACTCAGACTGCAGCATTCCATGCCTGGCTTCCCAAAAGTTATGTCCTTCACACATGAAAAATGCATTCATTTCATTCCAACAACCCCCAAAGTCTTAGCTTGTTCCAGCAATGAAAGCTAAAGCCTAAAGTTCAAAGTCTTATTTAAATATCAGCTAAATCAGATATTGGTGAGATTTGAAGTACAATTTATCCTGAGGCAAAATTCTTCTTCATCTGTAAGCCTGTGAAATCAAATAATTTATGTGCTTCCAAAATACAATGCTATGATGGGCTTAGGATAGACAATTCCATTCCAAAAGGGACAATAGGAAAGAAGAAGTGGCAGGTCCCAAGTAAATAAAATACAATAAGACAAATTCCTTTATACCTCAAGACTCAAGAATAATCCCCTTCGTCTTGATGCTCTGCCATCTAGACCCACTGGGGTGATAACATCGTGACTCAGCATCGTGCTACGCACGCTGAGGCTCTCTGTGATGACCCCACTCCCACAATGACTTTGTGGGGCCATACAGCTCTTCCAGACTGGAGTTACAGCTCCATGCTCGTGACTGTCCCAGGCTGGGGTTATGGCTTCATGGTTCTGGATGACCTCCTCCTCTTAAACCTAAGTGTAAACAGCCTGGTATCCCAGGCCCATGCACTCTGGACCTGTGATATGAGTGGCGGCCCTGATGATCTTTAAATAGTCTTTGGGGTCATTTCTCCATTATCTTGAAGAATAGTGCCTAGCTTCTTTTGGATGGTTGATCTATGCTAATCTACTTATAAAACAGTCACTTGTCCACACACTGTTCTCATTTTTTGCAAAATGCATAGGCTAAGAATTTTCCAAATATTTAAGTTCTGCCTTTTTGCTTAGTAATTTCATCTTTAAATCACTTCTCTCTTCTTGCATTTTACTATAGGTGGTCAAGAGGAACCAAGTCACACTTCAACACCTTGCTTAGAAATTTCCTCAGCTAAATATCCAATTGTATTGCTTCCAAGTTCTAGCTTCCATAAAACACTAGACTACAAACACAATTTAGCCAAGTTTTTTGTCAGTTTATGACAAGAATTGCCCTTCTTCTGTTGTTCAATGACATGTTCTTCATTTCTATCTAATCTCTCATCAGAATGGCCTTTACCATCCGTATTTCTACTAAAATTCTGTTCATTATTTAGATATTCTCTATGAAGATTAAGGCTTTCTCTCCCACACTCCTCTTTTCTTTCCGACCCCTCATCAGAATCACCTTTAATGTCCATATTTTTAACAAGCACATTGAAACCCTTCTAGCCTCTACAAAGTACCCAGTTCTATGGCCACTTCCACATTTTTAGGTATTTGATATGGCAGCACCCCACTTCTGACACCAATTTTTATCTAATCTGTTCAGGCTAGCATAACAAAAATATCATAGACTGGATGGCTTAAACAAAAACCAGTTCATTGATCTTGGACTTTCAGTCTCCAGAACTGAGAGAAATAAATGTTTGTTGTTTAAGCCACCCAGTCCATAGCCACTAACAGAAATAAGTGTGTGGTGAGGGCCCACTTGCTGGTTTATAGATAGCCATTTTCTGTGTTCTCACATGGTGGAAGGGTTGAGAGAGATCTCTGAGGTACTAATATAAGGGCACTAATCCACGTAAAAGGATTCCACCCTTGCCGGGCGCGGTGGCTCACGCTTGTAATCCCAGCACTTTGGGAGGCCGAGGCGGGCGGATCACGAGGTCAGGAGATCGAGACCATGGTGAAACCCCGTCTCTACTAAAAATACAAAAAAATTAGCCGGGCGTGGTGGCGGGCGCCTGTAGTCCCAGCTACTCGGAGAGGCTGAGGCAGGAGAATGGCGTGAACCCGGGAGGCGGAGCTTGCAGTGAGCCGAGATCGCGCCACTGCACTCCAGCCTGGGTGACAGAGCGAGACTCCGTCTCAAAAAAAAAAAAAAAAGATTCCACCCTTGTGACCTAATTAACTCCCAAACGCCCCTCCTTTTATTTTATTTTTTTCTTTTTTTGGAGACAGTGTCTCACTCCATCACCCAGTTTGGAGTGCAGCAGCACAGTCACAGCTCACAGTGCCCTTGACCTCCTTGGCTTGAGTGATCATCCCACCTCAGCCTCTTGAGTAGCTCAGACCACAGGCATGTGCCACCATGCCTGGATTAGTTTTAAGTATTTTGTAGACTCAGGGTCTCACCACGTTGCCCAGGTTGGTCTTGAAATCCTAGCCTCAGTGATCCTCCCACCTTGACCTCCCAAAGTGCTGAGATTACAGATGTGAGCCACCACAACCAGCCACCATCTTTTAATATCATCACACTGGGGTTAGTATCTTAACAATAAGAATTTGGGAAGTAAACAAACATTCAGTCACAGCACTGTGTAACAAATTACTATCAATGTAACAATTACAAAGAACATTAATTTACTATCTCATAGTTTCTGTGACTCAGAACTGTGAGTTAGCTGGGTCCTCTGCTCAGGCTCTCTAAAGGCTGAAATCAAAGTGTTGGCCAAGCTGCATTCTCATCTGGAATCTTGACTCAAAAATAATTTGTTTTTCGTCCTTGCGATAGTTTGCTAAGAATGATGGTTTCCAGCTTCATCCACGTCCCTACAAAGGACATGAACTCATCATTTTTTATGGCTTCATAGTATTCCATGATGTATATGTACCACATTTTCTTAATCCAGTCTATCATTATTGGACACTTGGGTTGGTTCCAAGTCTTTGCTATTGTGAATAGTGCTGCAATAAACATACGTGTGCATGTGTCTTTATAGCAGCATGTTCGCACTCATAGGTGGGAATTGAACAATGAGAACACGTGGACACAGGAAGGGGAACATCACACTCCGGGGACTATTGTGGGGTGGGAGGAGGGGGGAGGGATAGCATTAGGAGATTATACCTAATGTTAAATGAGGAGTTAATGGGTGCAGCACACCAACATGGCACATGTATACATATGTAACTAACCTGCACGTTGTGCACATGTACCCTAACACTGAAAGTATAATAATAACAAAAAACAATTTGTTTTCAATCTCACTAGAGTTTTGGTAGAATTTATCTCTTTGCAGCCACAGGGCCCAGGCTCCTGCTTTTTTGTTGTGTGTCAGCTGTGAGTCACTCTGAGGTTCTACAGGCTGCACATTGCTCCTTGACACATGGCCCTTATAGGCAATTCCAAACATATCAACTCATGTCTTTATCCTCAAAGCTAGGAGAAGTGTATCTCTCTAAATTTTTTGTCAGCTACCTACCAAAGAAAATGTTCTACTTTTAGAGAAATTACCTAATTAGGTCAGGCTCAATCTAAAAACTCTTTTTGCTCTACAGTATGAAATAATCAGGACTGTAGTATATCATGATATTCACAAGTTTCATACACATTCATGAGGAAGAGATTATACAAGGGAAAGGGTTTTTGGGGGTAATCTTAGAATTCTGCCTCCTACATCTGCATACATGGGAAAAGTTAATTCATTCAAATATATTTAACATTTTATCTAAAACAAAAAATACATATTTATTCATCACAAATTGGATATAGAATTATATTGTTTTTCTTAATAAATAATGCACACATCTAGTTTAGAATACTGTAAAATAAAGAAAAGCATTTTGGCCGGCAATTAATAGTATAATTTGTATTTTCCTTTTCACCCAAGATAGATTTGTTAATGTTTTATTTGTCTTTCATCAAAACTAACTTCTAGACCTATATAATATAAAATATGACCTTCACAATCTTAAATTTTTTATAGTTTACTGAGACTTATTTTTGTGGCCTGGGTAAAAACAAGTTTCATAAATATTATATAAATGTTTGGAGGAAAAATGGAATTTAGGTTTTACAATAAAAATTTGAGTTAATCTAGTGCAATAAAATTTTGTCAGTGTTTTGTTATCATAACTTAAGTTTGTTGCATTCTTACAGTGCATAATATAGCACTATAACTACTGTGGACAATTAAATGTCTCTTCTACTGGGACAAGTCTCCATTTTATTTGCATGTTCCCTGTTCTTGGTTCCCTACTTTCTATTTAACTCAATCCCCTGTACTCTGCAACAACAACTGTGTAATTTTAGATGTGCAATCTCTGTCTCTTTATGGTTGGATCATTTGTAAAAATTCTCTTTCTTCTATAAGGTTTCTCCCATGAGTACACTCTCCTCTTGGGAAACCACCTTTAATGTGACCCAACTGCAAATATTTGAGCTTAGTCAATATCAAATGACTAATTAATTGCCTTTTGCCAAAGACCTATCTCCCTAGCCATATACTATGTGCAAAAATTCTCAAAAGGAAATAAAAATATTATTTTTTATAGCTTTCTCAGTTACCTGTCTAGCTGTTATTAATGCTAATAGGACTGTCAGCTTTAACAGTTCAGGAATTTTGAAGATGACCATGAAGTCTGAAGGAATTTAACAATCTCACATAGAATGCAATGAAAACAAGTGACTGTGTCTCTAGTACACACTGGAGAATGCTTGGTAACTTCCGATCCTCTCAAGTCCAGTTTATTATATCTCTCTTGATAACATGGGACTTTGAAATGCTATGGCTTTATATCATCTGCATACTAGGATTATTACCTAATAAATTATGAATGAAATGCAAAGCATAAACTGGTATTAGTATTCATATTGTAAAAATGAAGCCTCAAAAGCGATAATTAGGGAGTCTAAAGCATAAACTCCTTCAAAATAAAAATGAGGTTAAAGATCATTTTTACCCGTAATTTTAAGGTTAAATATCTTTATGCTTAGTACTCTGAAACACACCTTGATGCGAGCATCCATGCATAAGTGATTTATAAGGAAGTGTTACTGAGGAAACCAAAAAACTGATGGCAGCAACAAGAGAAGGAAGAGGAAAAGATCAAGTGGAAAAGCCCTTTGGCGCTAAGAGCCAGAGCAGTAGCTTCAACCTGACACTTTCAACCTGACCCTGCAGAGATACTCTGGAGTACACATTATGCCCAGGAGTTGTACTAAGCTAAGTAAAGGAACGATGCTGCTATTTGTAAACTCCAGCACCCAATAATCATTAGTTCAGGGGTGTCATCTAGGTGAGCAAAGAGGCCTCCAGAATCTAAGGCAATCTTCCCAGAGAGCCTCAAACTATTGAAAGCAAAAGCAAACCAAATGGTACCCTCCATGCACACAAACAGGGGTAAAAGGAATGCTGGGAGATCTGAATGAAAAATCAAAATTACACACTATAATTATTATTTTAAACCAAGATATAAATTTGCAAATTATAACATTTTATATGTATAAAATTAGGCAGATAGAATATAAAAAAAGTGCTAATGAATAAATAACTTTCCACTAGCTATCTGCCATGGTGGTAAAATACACATATATAGATATTTTTATTCTCTCTCTATATATTTTGACAAAGTAACAAAGCTTATATATCTATCAGCAAATCCAAAATGAAAGATATGATCAAAGTATGATTAAGCTGCCTCAGAAACATGAGCCAGTAATGCTGTCATGGAAAAAACTATTACATCATGGAATTGTTTATTGTGGTCTAGGGTTGAGGCATTTCAGTAATTTTCAACTTGTAACTGAGGATGCCAACTGAAGCATATAGCATCACAGCAGCAGAAAAATTAGACTCAATATCAGGCAGAACATAGTATGTTTCATTTGCTTGCTTATGTTTAAGTTTTAAAATTTGCATGAAACATGTTATTGGTACCAGCAGAAGACTTACATCATGCCACCCCTAACAGCTGTCTGGTATTTTGTGTTATACTCTCATCCCTACACAGACAAAATAAATACAGGTAAACTGGTTTATTTTGTTATCCAAAGCAAATTTGAAAAGGATGTGAGTTTAGAAAGACATATTCTGAAATCAGAAGGAATAGATTGTGTGTAGGAATGGCCAATTTATCTTAGCTGAAGGAGAAGTTCTATCAAATTTAGTAACTAAAAAAAAATAGTTTGGGATTTTTTGTCCTTATTTTCTCTTTCCCTTTGCTTACCCAGACTCTCCATCCAGTCAGCCAGAAAATTCAGTATACTTTGCTTCAGGGAATACCTATAATTTCACAGAGCAGAGAATAAGTACTTTTTTCCCCCTCTTTTAAGTTTCCATTGTGTAGGGTTTAAGGAACCAGAAAGAACACTTGCCTGAAAAAAGAAAAATGATCATTTAGAAAAATATCATGAATAAAATGTTAAACAAATGTGTAGAGGTCAGACACTCAATTGTTTTTAAATAAAAAATTGGATTAGAAAAGTGCAGTATATATTTAAGAAGAAGCCCAGGAACCTATTATTGTCATTTTCAATTGTTGGTTTGAATTCCTAAAGTTCTAATCACAGTGAATTTTAAATGAAAATGACACGAGTTTTCTATTTGCTAAAATGACTACCTGGTTCAGTCATATGTTTATACACACACACACGCACACACACACACTTTGTACCCAACAGTTAGAGAATACATACTATTCTCAAGCCCACATGAAATATGATCACAAGTTGACCATAAATATGTTCTTGACAAGTTTCAAAGACTTGTCGGAATATCAAATTCTATAATCATTATGAAATACAATGTGATGGTTAATTTTATGTGACAATTTGACTGGACCATGAGGTGCCCAGACATTTGGTCAAACATAATTCTAGGTGTGTCTATGTGGGTGTTTCTGAATGAGATGAACATTTGAATCAGTAGACTAAGTAAAGAAGATCACTCTCCCTAATGTGGGTAGACCTCATTAAATCAATAAAAAGCCTGACCCTCTCAAAAGTAAGGAAAGATTCCTCATGCCTGCAGCATCAGATTCTTCAAGCTGCAGAATCAGCTTTTTCCTCCCTTCCAATTTGACCTGAAACATCAGCTCTTCTTGGGTTTGGAGCCTGCTGGCCTTTGGACTGGAACTCATCAGTAGGCTCTTCTGGGTCCTCTACTCGCTGACTCATCTTGCAGATTCTGGGACTTGCTTCCATAATTGCATTATACACACATAAACACACACACACACATACACACACACACACACACACATTTATCATGTTGGTTCTCCTTATATGAGGAACCCTGACTTATATAGATATTAATAAAATATATAATTTTTAAAAAATTTTCATACATTTGCAAAATAACAAACACATGTTTAAATAATTCTTGAGTCAGAGAAGAAATCATAGTGATAACTACAATACCTGGAACTAAATGATGCAGATGATATTACATATCAAAACTTGTGAAATAACTGTGAGGAATTCCCCTCTTCCCCTCACCACCAAAATTCATAATGATGCATAAGTATCAATTTGGTTTTCATTGTAATGATGACATTTGAGCCACTAAAAATATCTCCTCAATAACTGAATGCCTGTTTTCAATTTCTACTGCTTTCTTTGGAAAGGACATTATTTTTGAACTATGCGCTCATGCTACCTTTTACCTTCTGTGCTGCAGCACCTATTCCCCCAAACTGTAAATTATCTGCTTTATATATTCATCACTCACTGTGGAATATAAAGTTGATGAACTTGACAATTAGTGTTATGAGTTATTCAACTTCTTTATCAGAGTACATAGTAGGAACTAAAAAAATTTTTTAACTATTTTGAATATCTAAATATAAAACTTTTCTTAAAGTTTCTGCTATAAGATATATCATGAAATCAGTGCTAACTTAATTTCTTAAATGGTTATATTTCAAAATAAAAAGATGAAAAATTAAGTATCCACATTAAGAAGTTAGCAACAGAACAACAGAATAAATTCAAAGAAAATATAAAATAGGAAAAATATAGAAAATATGAGAGTAAATTCTATTAAACTTTCAAGGATAACATCCCATTCTTATAAAAAGTATTCTAGAAAATAAAATGCAACCATTCTTTTAGCTCACTTTATGAAAGCAAAATTAGACAAGGATAGTGACTAAAGAAAAACAACAGTTCATTCTGATTCATAAACATAGATAGAAAAAGACTTTCTTAAACTAAGAAAGGTTTGCCACCAAAACATTACAACAAATACTTTTTTTATTTTTTATGTTTTGGTGAGATAAAGCCTTGCTCTGTCACCCAGGCTGGAGTGCAGTTATGCAATTACAGTTCACTGCAGACACCAACTCCTGAGCCCATGTGATCCCCCCATATCAACCTCCTGAGTAGCTGTGACTACAGGCTTGAGCAACCATACCCCATGCCCATTCTTTTATTTTTCTTCTTTGTTTGTTTGTCTTTGGTAGAGATCGGGTCTCTGTTTTCCAGACTGGTCTGGAACTCCTGGCCTCAAGAAACCCTCCCACCTTGGCCTCCCAAAGTGCTGGGATTACACATGTGAGCCACTGCCACTGGCCTAAATATTGCCCTTCTTCTTCTTTAAAAAATAATTTCAACTTTTATTTTAGATTCATGCAGTACATGTGCAGGTTTGTTCCTTGGGTTTATTGTGTGATGCTAAGGTTTCAGGTATCAATTATCCTGTCACCCGTGTACTGAGCATAGTACCCAAAAGTTAGTTCTTCACCCCTTGCATCACTCCCTCCCTCTCCTCTCTAGTGGTCACCAGTGTCTATTGTTGCCATCTTTATGTTCATGAATAGTCAATACTTAGCTCCCACTTATAAGTGCGAATACATGGTATTTGGTTTTCTGTTCCTGCATTAATTCACTTAGGATAATGACCTCCAGCTGCATCCACGTTGCTGCAAAGGACATGATTTTCATCTTTTTTATGCTACATAGTATTTACTGGCACATAAGCACCACATTTTCTTTATCCAGTCCACCAACGATGGACATCTAGGCTAATTCCATGTCTTTGCTGTTGTGAATAGTGCTGTAATGAACATACAAGTTCATGTGCCATTTGGCAAAATGATTTCTTTTCTTTTGTAGTAATGGGATTGCTGGGTCGAATAGTTTTGTTTTTAAGTTATTTCAGAAATCTCCAAACTGCTTTCCACAGTAACTGAACTAATTTACATTTCCACCAACAGTGTATATGCATTCTTTTTTCTCTCCAGCCTCACCAGCATCTGTTGTTTTTTAACTTTTTAATGATAGCCATTCTGACTGATATGAGACGACGCCTCATCATGGTTTTGGATTCGCAACTCTCTGATGATTTGTGATGTTGGGTATTTTTCCATGTTTGTTGGCTGCTTTATTTCTTCTTTTGAGAAGTGTCTGTTCATGTCCTTTGCCCACTTTTTAATGAAGTTATTTGATTTTTGCTTGTTGAACTCTTTAAATTCCTTATAGACTCTGGATATTAGACCTTTGTCAGATGCTGTATTACTCTGTTCTCACTCTGTTAATAAAGACATACCTGAAACTGGGTAATTATAAAGGAAAGAGGTTTAATTGACTCACAGTTCCACATGGCTGGGGAATCATGGCAGAAGGCAAGGAGGTGTAAGTCACATCTAACATGGCAGCAGGGAAGAGAGAAGTTGTGCAGGGGAACTCCTCTTTATAAAACCATCAGATCTTGTGAGACTTACTCACTATCACAAGAACAGCATGGGAAAGACCCACCCCAAGATTCAGTTACCTCCCACTGGGTACCTCCCAGGACACGTGGGAATTGTGTGAGCTACAATTCAAGATGAGATTTGGGTGGGGACGCAGCCAAACCATATCAGATGCATAGTTTGCGAATACCTTCTCCCATTCTATAGGTTGTCTGGGTAATCTGTTGACTGTTGACAGGTTTTTCGTTTGTTTGTTATTTTGCTGTGCAGGAGCTCTGTAGTTTAATTAGTTCCCATTTGTCAATTTTTGTTTCCATTGCAATTGTTTTTGAGGACTTCGTCACACCAAATTTTATTCTAAGTGAAGAAACATTCCAATAGTTTAATTCGAGATCAGGAACAAAACAAGATGTTCATCTATTCTATTTTATTCTTTCATTTACTGAAAACATATTGATTAAGCCTATACCAGGAACCCTCTTAGGCATCTATGATACATAAGTGAGTAAATGGACAAAGATCCCTGCTTTCAAAGCACTTACATTTATTAGGGGATAATAGAAAACAATCAATAAATACAGTGAATAATTACATAGAATGCTAGAATCTAAAAAGTGATATGGTAAAAAAAAAATTAAGTTGAACAGATTAGATTAGATCAGGAGTGCAAGAGGGTGGAGGGGTGTGGAGGGGTGCAGGTGGTAGCATTAAATAAGTAGTCATCTTCAGCCTTACAGAGAAAAGGTTGTTTAGCAAACACATGAAGGGCATGAAGGAGTTGACCCAGCAGGTATACGAAGAAAAATAATTCCTCTCAGTGAAATTTTGCTAAGGCATTAACGTGCCTTTTTGTTTGAAAAATAGCAAAGAAGTGTGGCCAATGCAGTATTCTTGATTGTGTTTCCCTGGAAATAATCTCATTATCAAGGAATTGAATGAATGTAGTTTGCTTAACAGGTGATCCTGAGAAGCAGGCAAGGCAAGAAGGCAGAGAAAGAAGAATGGCTTATAAAAGGTGAGTGGATGAGAGTTTACCAGAATGGGCAAATGTTGCCCCATCTTGCAGAGGACTTGCTGAGGACTAGCTGAGGATGCATTCACACAGTATCTCAGAATTTTCTACCACGACAGAGGAAAGCAGTATTTATCCACAGATTCTCACGTCTTATGGGTTAACAGTTGTCCTTGGAGCATTATATCCCAAACACTTCTGGGCTGTCCTGCAGTGGGCTCAGCAAATTTCCATGCTGCCAGAGTCAGCCCTTGGGCAGAGAAGCAAGAGTCCAGATACACAGCTTTTGAAGTGCGATGGTGCTAGTAGGCATAGAAAATACCCATCACCATAGCTGTAAGTGAATTCAGAGGTAGGTCAATGTGATATGAGATGGGGCATCAACAGTGTCTGCTGCAAGCAGTGAGAACAAGAGGAATGGAGAAAAACAGGAGGAGGCTTCAGGAAAGGGAAGCTTATAAAAGCATTGTACATCTCGCAATGACTTTCAGTTAAATGTGGAACCATTAGAGGGTTATGGAATCTTACGGCTGTGGTATAGAGGATAGACTGTGGTTGATGGAGTAGAAACAAAAGTAGGGACAGGAAGAACTGTAGAAAGCTGTTAAAGTAATTCTGGCAAGAGATAAAGATGACTTAGATCACGGCTGTGCTGGGCAAGTGGTGATAAGTGGATCAGATTCTGCATATATTGCTTAAGGTGAAGACTTTTCCATTTTAAACTGTAGTAAAAGTACTTAACATTCATTAAGAGGAGAAAAATAAACAAATACCTAAGGATTAGAAAGAATATAACTCTATTTTCCGATATGGATGACTTGATTGTCTACCTGGAAAATTCCAAATACACTGCAGCCTAATTATGAGAAATAACCAGAGCGTTTGGCAAGGTGGGTTGCTCTGAAATTAATATTTTAAAAATCAATTGCATTTTATACATCCACAACACATAGAATATATAATTCTTTGAAAATGCAGTATGTACATTAACAACTGATGTGGTAACTAGGAATATATCCAGTAGAAGATGTGTAAGACCTATACCAAAAAACTGCATAGCATGTTTTGACATACATTAAAAACATAAACAGACAAATATTTTGCATTCATGGACAAGAACACTTAATTAGCAAAAAATGTAAATTTATGCCGAATGAATCCAAAAAGTCAATTCAATTGAATTTTAACAAGAATTTGAAATGCAGATCCTAAAATTTTTGTGGAAGTAAAAAACAAATGCAAAATAGAAGCATAAAGTGAGGGGATTTTTCTTTACAGATATCAAAACCCATTATAAAGCTATGTTGTCTGGACATGTGGCATTTGTGACAGGAGATAAAAAGTAAGCAATGTAACAGGTAAGAGAGCCCAGAAGCTGACCCAAATATAAACAGGACTGAGACATATGGTGGATACAGTATAGTAGATCAGGAGGGAGCAGGGGGAAAGGAGATACTAATAAATGTTGTTGATAGAAATTTTGAATCCATTTTGGACCAAAAAATTAAGAATTTCTATCTCATACATTTATAGAAACCATTTCAAATGGATTAAAGAATTAAGTGTTGGGGGGGAAAACACAGGATCTTTATGAATAAAACTATAGAACAATATTTTTCTGATTTGGAATGAGAGAATAATTTCTTAAATGTACCCACCCCCAAAAAAGCAATAAACTTGATTATTTCGATTCAGTTCCTCAAAAATATGTCAAAGATGGTGAAAAAAACTAAGCCACAGAGTGTGAAAAGATACTTGCAACACATATAACTGACAAAGACTCAGTATCCAGAATATATGAAGAATGCTTATATATCATAAGAAAATGACAAATGGATTACATTTTACATCTACTTGCTTGGCAAAATGTAAGAAGTCCACGGTAAGAAAGGACATGGATCAACAGAAACACTTATGCATTGCTCATAAAATGCAACTGGCATTTTCTGGAAAAATCACACATTCACATACCTTACTACCCAGAAATTTGATTTCAAAGTACATTTCAAGAAACTCACTCACATGTATACTAAGAGACTTGTACAAGAAAGATCATGGAAGTATGCAAAGTATTAAGTATGATATAAAATATACATCAATTAGAGAATAAATTTTAAATTCCAGTATGTTCACATCCATATGATAGAGCAGTGAAAGTAAATAAGCTACAGCGACATTCAACAGCATGGATGAATCATTAAAGCATAATTTTAAATTCCAAAAGAAGCCTCAGAAAACTAAACCTACATACAAATATGATACATTTCTATAAAGTTTATACAGACAGAACAAAACAATAAATTGTTCTAGCATACATACATATGTGATAAAATCATAAATGACAAAAATGAAATAATAAATCTAAAATTCAGAATAATGATTACCTCACAAAGGAGGCAGAAGGTGGTATATGAAATTTGGGGATTATTGATTTGGATACACGTTTGTTATATCATTATGCTTTATAATTTATATAAATATAGTAGCCAAGGTTCTCCAGAGAAGCAGAACCAACACCAATAGGATGGAGATATTTATATGCATATATCATCTATGGGTATTTATAGACACATACACAGAGACAGAGAGTTTAATGATAAGAAATTGAGTTATGTAGTTGTGGATGCTGGTAACTCCAAAATCTGCAGAGTAAGCAGGCAGGCTGGAGAGCCAGGGAAGAGTGGCAGTTGCTGTCTGAAGACAGTCTGCTAGCAGAATTCCCCCTTCTTCTTATTGGGATTTCAGTCTTTTTCTTTACCTCCCACTGATTGGATAAGGTCCACCCACATTATGGAGAGTAACCTTTACTCAAAGCGTATTGATTTTAATGATTAATTTCATCTAAAAAATACATTCACAGCAACATCTAGACATATTTGACCAAACATGTGGTTATTGTAGTCTAACCAAGTTGACGTGTATTATTAACCATCACAAGGCCAAGCATGGTGGCTCATGCCTGTAATGTCAGCACTTTGAGAGGCTGAGGCAAGAGGATTGCTTGAGGCCAGGAGTTCAAGACCAGCCTGGGCAATATAGTGAGACCTTATCTCTATTAAAAAAAAAAAATAGCTGGGTATGGTGGTGCATGCCTGTAGTCCTAACTACTCAGGAGGCTGAGGCAGGAAGATCACTTGAGCCTGGGAGTTTGAGGCTGCAGTGAGCTATGATCATGCCACAGCACTCTACTCTGGGTGACAGAACAAGACCCTGCCTCTTTTATATACATATATATGTGTGTGTGTGTGTGTGTATATATGTGTATATATACAAGATATTATATATATACTATATATACTATATAATATACAATATAATACAATATACTATATAATATAATAATATATATTATATATTATGTATAACATATATATTACCATAACAAAAAGTAGTACCAGTATTGTTTTGTATATATCGACATATTGCATATTATATGAAAAAAGAAAATAATAAAAAAAGTAAGTTGGAGACTGAGGTAAGAGAGTGAGCCGTGGTTGAAAATAAAATGAGAAGAAATAAGAGCGGTTCTGCAACCAGAAAGAACACTTTTAATAAGATGTGTCTCTCTCTTTGGGCTACAAAACAGGATGATAATTGGTAGATATGAGTTTAATTCATGAATTTTAAAAGCCCAATATTTTTAACCAGTCATTTAACCTGGATTACTGTGGACAAGTTACTTAAGCTTTCAGTACCTCCATTTCCCATGAATAAAATGAGAATAGTAATGGTATCTATCTACTAAGACTATATTCACAACTAAATAAGGTCATCTATATAAAGCCTTAACAATGGTATCTGGAATAGAGCAAATGTAAAGTCTTACTATTATCATTAGTAAGATTAGAATTTATATGATGGAGCCAGTGGTGCAATGGACAGTGCGTCTGACTATGGAACAGAAGATTATAAAATTTATATTTCTACCCATATTCATATTATTAGTAATACTGTTATATACTGAGCTATGTAAATGGTACAGTTTCCTCATGAATGGTAGTTTAATAAGAGAAAGAGACAAAGCTTCTTTTGACTTCCTTCTCAATCTGGCAGAATCCCACCTATACAGAAATTATCGCTGACATCTATAGGCCCAATGGTACTAAAGGGCAAGGAGAAGGCTATACTAACATGTGTCATCTATGTCTACTGTATCTAGTCATCTTGCTCCTGTTCATTCTTAGAACACTGGCTAAATAGATCAAACAGTAATAGCTGGTCAGTGGGTTGCCCCTTCCCACCATTCCATACTCCACCAGATACATAATACTTTCAGCCGTATCGTTTTAAAGATATGTGGTTTATTTCCTTAGTTTGTAAAAGAAAAACATTTAAGACATAGCAAGGTAGCATAACTAACCAAATATGTCTGTATTACCTAAAATCCAGGTTTCACTAGGTATAGATCATTTCTAAGATTTTATTTGCAAGTAGGGGTATACATAAAATTAGACAGATAAAAAAACTCACCTCTTGTGATCTTTCAAGTCCTTAAAAGAATATTGATTATTTACAGTAAAATAATCTTTAAAAAGTGTATTATGTTTTGCCAAATTACAATTTCTCCAGAGAAACCACCAGCTTCAGATACAGTAGACCTTATCTATTATAAAAATGGTTCCCTCTTTCCTCAGGACATTGGTATAAAAATAGTAACTCTGGTGAATTGTAAATAATGCAGTCAAATTATCGATATTAATAAATGGTGCTACCTGTGTGATTCTCCTTTGCTTTCAGAAATTGTTTGAAAACCCAGTGTCACTTCAGTGGCCCGCTTGAAATTTTTCCCCTACAATGACACTGGGAATAATTAAGTTGTTAAAAGAAGATTCCTAACGAAGCAAAAAACACAAAACAATTAGACAAATATTTTATGCTTATTTTATTTCCCTTCCTTAGTATTTAAAGATCAGAAAACATAATTTAGAGAAAAAAAGGCCAGGCGCGGTGGCTCACGCTTGTAATCCCAGCACTTTGGAAGGCCGAGGCGTGCGGATCACAAGGTCAGGAGATCGAGACCACGGTGAAAACCCGTCTCTACTAAAAAAAAATACAAAAAATTAGCCGGGCGTGGTGGCGGGCGCCTGTAGTCCCAGCTACTTGGAGAGGCTGAGGCAGGAGAATGGCGTGAACCCGGGAGGCAGAGCATGCAGTGAGCCGAGATTGCGCCACTGCACTCCAGCCTGGGCGACAGAGCGAGACTCCGTCTCAAAAAAAAAGAAAAAAAAAAAAAAAAAAGGATAAAACATAAATACTAATTTCCCCTTGCCTTAACTTGGAAAAAATATTAACATTGCTTTGGAATGTAAACCCTAAAGCAATTAAAATCAAATAATAATCTATAAGATTAATGTATGATGTATAATTCATTTGCAATTTTCAAAATCTCAGAATTGATGGTAGACCTAATGCTGTATTATGATAATGGTAGGTTTTAATCTTTATTCTTAAACAACCAAATAACTTCCCCCTCAGTATTATTCAGAAATGCTGTACAGCCCCTTTTACATGGCTGATAGGATTTACATTCTCTGTGCTAACCCTTTCTGACCTTACTCACATAAAGGCCATGCAGTCTGGGATTATCTACTTAATCATAGGACTTGAAAAGCTCTCCTCAAGATTAAGGTTCTTGGTTAGGTCAGGAAACCAATAAATTTATTACTGGTGTTGAACTACATTCCCTGATATTGTTAGTTTATTATCCCATGAGAATTGGAATCTGCATTTTATTTCACTTGGGGGAAATATATTAAAGATCCATTTCAATTAGTATTGTGGGATATTAAAGGGGACTAGTCTTAAAGGGCCTATTCCCAATAGCAAATACTTTCATTCCTAAATTAAAACACATTCTTATATATAAGACCAAAATTCTAAACAAATTTCCAAAAACCATGCATACTTATTTCTTTTTTTGCTAAATTATCAACTATCAATGATATTCCTGCTACTACATTTGATATAAAAAAATGACAACAAATCAACCACAGAATTCTATGGTAAAAAGGAAATATACATTTCAAAGATTAACACAAGCATAATAAGTTTAATTAACTCAAAATCCCTTGGAATTTTCAATACTTTAGAAGAGATTTCAGTTGAAGTTTACCATGTTTTATCTATCCTATCCATTCTTTTCAGATTCTATAAATGTGTGGAGCAGGGGAATCCTTAAATGATCCCCCTCTCTGTGCCTCACCTCCCACCCTTGTGATCTCCCATCCTAACTCCCAGAGCTGGGACTGTGAATTGGATGGGATATTATGCCTGTGATTATAGTAGACCACAGGCCAAAAGAGATTTTGCAGGTTAAATAATGCTATGAATCAATTGACTTTTCGTTCATGGAAAGACAGACTTTTTTTTGAGTAAATTGGCCAGTTCTAATCACATGAGTCTTCAAAAGCACAGGATTTTCTTTAACTGGTAGCAGAAGAGAAAAATCAGAGAGATTCAAAGAATGAAAAATATTTGACTTGCCATTGTTGGTTTGAAGGTGGAGAGGACCACGTGAGAAAGAATGCAGGTGGCTTCCAGGAACAGAGCATAGGGCACAGATGACACCCAGCAAGAAAGAAGCAGGGACCTCAGATCTACAATGCACAACAAGGAACTGGACTGCCCATGATCTGAACGAGGATGGAAGTGGACTCTTCCAGAGAGCATCCAGATAAAAGCCCAACACTCCTGACAACTTCATTTCGGCCTTGTGAGACTAAGCAAAGAATCTAGCTGAGCCTTCCCAGGCTTCTAATTTACAGAACTATGAACTAATAACTTTGAGAAAATGTATAAATCCTCTATGTTTATGTGACATTGCTATCCTCATTTAGGTCTTATAACCACAGCACAATATTACCCTTAGTATAGGACAAGCTTCTTAATAATTGGGACCTCCATGTTAAAATAAGGCAAGTTTATTAGTGTATCGGGTTTCTATTTCTTGAAACAAATTTAGTAGCTTAAAAGAACACAAAGGTACACATAGAAAAAAAAATAGCTCTTTTATTCTCTAAACCTGGTCTAATTTTCTTCTGGAGCCTACCCCACACAAAAGAAAACTTATTCTTGCCAAATAACGATATTTCAGTCTCTTCAGGTTTTTATACTTAGTCTCTTCAAACTCGGTATCCTTCACAGACATGTTTTAAAGAATCTTTTTTGGATCATTCAGTCTTTTAAGATGGATGCTCCATCTTGACAATCTTTCCCCTTCGCCTTTTTCTTCTTCCTCAAAGGAGGATGTGAGTATATTAGGAGACTTACGTTGTTCTCATGACAGCGAGTGAGGGGTTGCAGTTATACCTTGTGTCCTTGGGCTCTTCCAGTCTCTTTGACAAGTTTCTCATCTGTCTGACTTCTGCTCCCCCTGCTGGAACTCACTGTCAGGGTTCTCAGGGCTTCATCAAGGTCTAATGATGAGCTCTAATTCCCAAGGCGGTACCTCAGCCCTTGCTGGTATTGTGAACTTTCCTGAACCTCTGCTGTATCTTCCATCCACGCTAGGAATAAGCAACCCATCTCTATCCTCTAATCACCGCAGTTGGATCATATCACCTCAAATAGTTTCACTTGGAGCAGGGTCACGCAGGAACACTGGATTCCATTTACACCTCATAGGTATAGCAAGCAACTCAAGAATAATTACATCTCTTCTTCAGCCTAACCAAGTTGAGTCCCAAAATTTAGGTTTTTGTAACCTCAGAGATAAAATCTCCTGCCAGATTTCCATAACCTAGAGACTCTAAAGTGCTCCCAGCCTTGGTAATTGCTTCGACTTAGACAAGATGCCTCCTCCTATCCAAAACAAAGTCTGAAAGTAGGAGACTGGGTGTACCAGATTTTTCAGCCCTTCACTCATCTGCCTTTCTCTCCCTTTATCTCTCAAAATTCCTCGTGACCAAAGGACAGGTTCTGCGCTATCTATCTACTGCTTTTACATCAATGCATTACATGGAATGTAAAGATAGGAATGATTCTCCCTATCATTGGTACCAACCTGTGAGGAATATCACTGAAGCTGAAAGGTGAGTCTTCTCTATGTTTAGGAAAGAATTTTCAAAATGTGAGCCATTGATGTTTTGGCATTGGTATGTTAAGTAAATTTAGAAAATATCCACTCCAAAGTTTTCCTTCCAAACCAGTTTTCTTATGGAAATACTGTCTTTTGGTCTTTAGAAATTCAACATTAATTCTATCTTAATCTTTGCAAACTGCTATAAAATTACTAATGCTACCTACTCATCTTCTAAAGCTAAGAGAAACTTCAGTTTATCTAAAGACCTTATAAACAGAAAGTCAAAGAGAAAACCATAATAATATAATCAAAATACCACCCAAGTATTTGAAAACATCATAAGGTTGAGCAAAGAAGTCTCAACATGGGCAAATTTTATTATTTTCTCATCTTTAGTTTAACCAGTTTAAACATTTGCAAAAATAGATTTTCCATGAATCTCACCGTGTCACTGGACGAAAACAAAGGTTATTTTTCTTACTACATTGAATGCTGTAATAAGACACCTAGTCTAATCATAACCTTGATGACTTAAAAAATAGTAGGATTTAGGTCAGGCACGGTGGCTCACGCCTGTAATCCCAGCACTTTGGGAGGCCAAGGCGGGCAGATCACGAGGTCAGGAGATCGAGACCATCCTGGCTAACACGGTGAAACTCCATCTCTACTAAAAATACAAAAAATTAGCTGGGCGCGGTGGTGGGCGCCTGTAGTCCCAGCTACTTGGGAGGCTGAGGCAGGAGAATGGTGTGAACCTGGGAGGCGGAGCTTGCAGTGAGCCGAGATTCGCCACTGCACTCCAGCCTGGGGGACAGAGCCAGACTCCAAATCAAAAAAAAAAAAAAAAAGTAGGATTTAAAGAAAGCTTTTGTAATGATGACACATGATTGATTTAGAATATATCACCAAATGGCCATTATGGGAAAAGGCTTCCTTCTCTAACTGAAAGCAAAGGTAATCTTTCCACATGCCTGGCAGCTTTTAAAACAGCCAAGATCACAATGGTGGACAGAAACATATGTAGCCCCGTGTAGGACACTTCTCTGCTGATATTATATAATCTTAGATTGTAACTAATTTCCAGCAATGGGTAAATTTTCAATACTTAAAAATTAAAATACGTTTTTTGAAGACTTGTCTCATATGCAGTGTTCATCCTGTTTTCTTATAGAGACGTGACTGAAAATAACGTAAGAAACAACCTTTCTTCTACACTTCCAACGCTCTAAGTATAAGGATAAAATGGAAATACAGCATTGTCCTAATTTATTTTTAATCTTTTCCTATGATTTATTATATAGGACACTGGACAAACCCTAAAGAGCTAGAATTCTGTGCTACAGCATATTCAACATTGCCATTTATTCATTTAAGTCTATATTTCTTTTTTTTTTAAAGTCTGTATTTCTGAAGTTGCAGTATCTAATATTTCCAGGAAGTTCTTATAGTTTTAGTGTTTGTTGAGTGGAAGCTCCACTGTGTGGTTTTTCAGTTGCAAAAAATTCCAGTTATGTAGAGAAATATCAGTAACAATTTAATTTCCTTCTGTTTTGTGAGCATCTTTTCTGTGAATATCTTTTATTAACAAAATGTTTCCAATAATCACGTCACATTTTTGAATGCTGCTTTTGATTTATGAAGACTGAAGGCAGATGATGAGTTAATTGAAAGAAAAAGCAAAGGGTATGGGGGAAAAATTATATAATAGAGAGCTCAGTGACTACTAGCTGTGTAAGAAAATGAAAAATGTGCAGATTAACTCATCTATTTCTATTAGGCTCATTTATTAAAGCTGTAGCAAACTGTTTACCCTGCTGGTTAGCTCTGGCAAGAGTAACTCTGATCTCATGAATGTCAGCACTTGCCCTCCAGGTTTCCTCAGCTTTCAGCACAGATACCTTTCTTGTCCAGCTCTTCAAAGCAAAGAAAAGAAGAAAGGAAAAGGAAAAAAGCATCCAGTGGGAGATTACAACATCCTCCACAGGGAATCCCTCCTGCGATCTGCTGACTGTAAGAACATGTTGAGACGGTGCTCAGTATGCCATAATCCATTCTGAGTGTGACTGGAACCTTCTGTGCAAAGTGAGCCAAAGTTCAGTCTGATGTCAACACAGAAGGGAAACAGAATCCATATTTTGCGTCTCTGTCAAACAATTGGTTGTCACCTATAATTTCTTATTGTCAAAGGGCGAATTCATTCTTTCTGAAGAATTTTCTTGTTTTGTCAGCTGAGTAACAGCAAGGCAAAATTTTCACCTAAAGATACTTCAGCAATTTTAATTTGTTATTTCAGTCCTTGTAAAATAACGAGTTTCAGCCTCAAGAACATGAGACTGTTTTTGGAGTAGTGTTCCAGATGATCTTATCTCTAGAGAAATCTCAAGGAAACTTAAGCAGTTTCATAGTCACCTTAAGGCATAACCAAATGGAACTATATTCTTATGCCATTCATGGTTTTTCTAGGTCCACTTCATCTAAGCCCATTTACGGAGGGTCTATTTTATTACCAAAGCTTTGTAAGTCTATTAAGAGAACCAATTAATTTTTAGAGAAATGTGTATGTGTGAGACAAATGTAATTGACTGATACATTGATCATAGGATGTTTATCCAACAGATTGAAACATTACTTTTTCTATGTTTCATATCACCTCCATGTGTTAATTTCCCTTGTAGTCCATGTAGAATTCCTTAACCCAAACTACATAATTTCTCACATTAAGTATTTAAATAGCCTGCCACTGAGTCTACCTTCTTCATCTCCTCTCTTGTATTAATGTCCCACACCTTTCTTCTGATGCTACGTTTTGCTTTCTAAAATGAAGTGGTGATCATGTCACTTTCCTGCTGAACTTTCTCTGGATTTTCATTTCATACAAAATGAAGTTCAAACAACTCACCATTCAAATATATTTGGAGTCTCTTTCAACCATATTTTCAGGTTCATCTACTCCTTCAGCGTCATGCCCACTTACAAACTCTACTCCTTATAATGTACCATACACTCTAGCTGCTGCCAGTTACCTAACACAATCCAGTAAAAGAAGATAATTTCTACCTCTGTGTTGCTGCACATATTCTACATACCTAAAATACCAACTACAATCTCACACCGAATGTTGCTTCCCTTACAAATATTATCACATCCCTTCCTGATGACTCCAAGTGGAATTTATTTCTCCCACTACTATGCCTACTTACAAGACAATTCTTTATTTAGAGACAATTAATTCCCATAGATTCTGACCTCCTCAATCAAGGGTTTCATTTTATTCAAGCTTTTTAAAATAGGAATTATATAAATTTTGAACTGTCCATTGAATGAAACCATAACATAATCTAGTAAAATAATATCTGATATTCTTCTCTATGGATTTATTCGTCCCAAAGTAGCAATACTATTGGCTCCTTCATTGTAAGGCAATGTCATTTTCCATTAACACTTTAAACATAATTGCTGAATACATTGCTATAACTCCATTGATATAAGTAAATTACAATCATACCAGCTGTGGTAAACAGACACAGGAGCTTTGCTAAAACCTTATTATTTGATTGTAAATGAATTAAGTTGAAATGAAACAGTATAGTAGTTCAGGTTAACTGCATTTTAGACTTATTTGTGACAGCATCACATGGTTTTACCTGAATAACACAGTTTTCACCTATCACAGGGCACTATTAAGAACATCTACATGAAACAGTGAGCATATGTATTATGGTTTTGTATCCAATTTTTTACGTATGTAAACCTGATCCCCTTGAAAAGGAGCTTTCACAGTAACTAGTACATTAAAAAGTTTTCTTTATTCTTAGAATTGTACATTTTTATTGTCTACTTTTATTTAAAAACATAGAGTTCATTCTATTAATATACAACAAAAGCATGCCAGATAGCAGTAATTGTTTCACTAAATAATGGTATGCTGTTTAAAAAAGAATTAATTTCCTGAATTCTAAATTATTTATATTATTTCAGTTATAACTAAGGATGAGGTATGCAATACAATCTTTCTCTGCCACTTTCTCTTAACTACCAAATGGATATCATTTGTTATAAGTTTAAGGATACTTGAACAGCTGAAAACTGTTGCAAAGGCTTTTATGAAGGTGTTTTAGAAAGCAAAGTCGTTGACACAAAAAAAGGCAAATCTTTGAAATGCTTACATAATGAAAAAGAATTTAAATTATAGGAAAGACAATCAATATTAAAACAATTAAACATGGATTTTTAAAAGGCATTATACAATCTCCCTGTTTCAACCAACAACTAAAATCAGTGACAGTGAAAAGTAGCAAACAAAATTACAGTTCTATTTGCTATTTGATTTCATTAACATATTTCAATTGATTTTGCAAATCAAACTTCCTCATGTCATAGCTTAAGTGGAACATATTTTAATGATTATTCGTTTCTAACCAGCCCATAGATTCTTGTAGGCTCAAAATCTTTTAGTTTCATTCACCTTTGAATGCATTTCATTTGCATAAGTTAAGGAAAAATATTTAAAGGTAAGACTTTAAAATAAATGTGTATATTACTTAGTTATTTAAGTGAAAGAACTCTAAAATCAGTATAAAGAATTGAAGGAATTTATTATTTTATCATTATAAGTTATCTTCAAGAACTGTACAAGCAAGAGAGTTTGAGATGAAAATCAAGATTCTCTTTCAAATGTACCTTGAATTAATGCTGCAAGTTGGACTTAAAGTACAAAAAGGTTCTCATCACCATCAAGTAACATTTAATAAGCATTTAAGAGAACATGAAGCTTCTCTTTTGATTATATTGAAATTCTTCATAAAAAGCAATCTACTTTCAGGGTCCTAAACTAAAAGAGCCTATTACGCAATCTACTTTCAGGGTCCTGTACTAAAAGAGACTATTATTATAGCAAATGTGAGTAAGTTAAATAATAATCAATAAGCAAATAAACAAAAAGTAAGGAAGATATAGCTGCATTAGGTTAAAGCAAGAAATACCGTAGAATAATTATCAGTAATAAATAAGAGTTTCAAGCTTGAACAAAATAAGTATTAAACATTTCAAAATGTAATTAGGCATTATCTGTGCATTTGAGACCCTGGATATGAGGTCCACATGTGTTTAAGCTGGAAATACACCTTTCATTCATTCAAAAAACAGACAAAATCAAATTACATTATAATTTGCCAAACCAGGACATTTCTCACTCCTAATAATTTTAATAGTTCCAGCAGGCCAACAAGAACTTTTGCAAAGTTGGTCAGGTTATCAGAGTTGAACGCTTCCGAAAGTACAATTTGTCTTTTTACCAGTTTCATGTATTATCTAGTTCTGCATTGTAAACTGGAAATATTCTGATTGCCTTTTGGTACACTAATATTTCTTCATCATTTCCTTTACCCTTGATTAAATGGCATGTTCATCAACATTTTTTAAAGCTTATTTGTTATTATAGTTCAGTTAACAGCCCATTTTAGGGATGTATAAAATGAGGAATAAGAATGCAGAGTCAATCAGATAAATTCAGTCAACTTGTTCAAAACTTGGAATCAGAACTTAAGTTTAAAAAACAGAAGAAAATTGTTAGGCCCAAGATCAGCCCAGCCTAACAAGTAGAAGGAGTAGTCAGCCATGAACACAATATGATATATTAATCATTTATATTTGTGAGAATAATTAAATCCAATTCATGGCTAAGAAATACTTTTTTTTATGACAGAGTGAAGCTGGGAGGGGAGGTTTGGAGAGAATTGAGATACTGAGCTCCTTCACTGGCTTGATATAAATAAAGGTAGAAGAGTAGCTGAGGCTTCTTCACAATTGTCTCAAGTTTTGTGTTTCAGAGGCGTAGTGTAGTTGGTTCTCAAATACTTTGTAATCCCTTTCCTGTATACTCATCTGTACAGGTCATTTTTTAATGTGAACCTTTCCAGTGTCTTTCTACTTCACACCTGCATCCATCACTGGCAGCATATATCTGATTTTCTTTCTGGATTACTTTACTACAGTGTTAACGATTTGTTTTATTGCATATGATTCAGGGTGACCTTCTTTTACACTCCTTTTGTTTTTTTTTTTTTTTCCTGCAGCTGAGACTATTTTTAAATCAACAATAAGCCAGGCTAGGACCATCCTCACCTTCACTTACATAGGATTTAAGTGTCTCTCGTTGCACAATCATAGGATTCAGCCACCCTTGCTTTTAAACAAGTTCTGGAGCTCTAGTTCTGACTTATTTGTGAAATCATCTTTTAAAATACCAACAAGTGGCTATCTATATAGACACTATGTCTAAATTTTTCATATAATTATGTTTAGGTCTTATACTTTAAAATTATATAATAACTTATGTGTCGTTTTCACATAATAAAATATATTTTTTTAAATTATATTATCAATTTTAAAGACAGAGATTATATTTCATCATAATAATATATAAACATTACCCTAAGTCAAATGATTTAAACAATATTGCTGTAAATGCTTAGAGGGATGCTGTAAAATGTATCCAACTTCTATTTGAACACATTCATTATTCCCTTCCCATCACATATGCTCATAATTTTTTGAATAACTACAGAGTCTAGCTTTGTGTCTAAAGTTTTTAATCTCAAATTCTCAAATTATTTTCAATGTAAAAATGATAATAATGACAACAATGTCAGACACAATAGTAAATCTTCAATATCAAATTCCTCATAACTGAAAAAAGGGATTATATCTACTTTGTTACCCAAATTTTCCTCTATTTTGTTGATATCCTAATCTAAAGGATGTTATAACATTAATCTCAAATTGTAAAAGTGGAGAATAATGAAAAATAGTGTTATATCTCATCCTATGAAGTTCTTATAAATGTACATTAAAACAGCAAAATGAAATCAGCTTTAAATGTAACTATAATCAAAAGTTACACATTTCAACTTTTTTCTCACAAGTCTAATAAGAGCAAACTTCTGCATCTGAAACAATATGAAATAGAGATTAATGTTGCCGAGATGTTGTTAATAAATTTGTAGATTCCAATTTAATAAAAAAATTTTAAAATGGAGAGGTAGGGAATTATATTCAAACATTTTCAACATTTAATATCCAATACAGCTGAAAGCGCCTGGATACCTGGAGCAAATGTGAGTATATAAACATACTGATAGTGCTTCTAACTCAGCCTGTCCCTGGAGACTTTGATAAAAGTCAGACAACACACTTTAGGACAAATAAGCTAAAGAATGGGAAATTAACTTCTTATGATTCTCATTATTAAAAATCCTTTTGCTTGAAGTATACCTTTCAAAAACCAAAAGCATTATGTCACATAGAGTATGTACTTTACTCACAGGATACCTTCATCCATAATTTTGGATGAAATCCACCTAAGTTTTGTCTTATTTTATGAAAAAGACTTTTGATCATTGCCTATTGTCAGATTCTTAGATGGGAATATCTCAAAGTTTTAGAAGTAAAAATGAGTCTGAAATGGAAGTTATTCTTAATCCAACTGAAGAAAAATTATAGTAATATTATTAAGAAATTGAGCTTTCATGTACGTACTACTTTCTGTAAGGCAGTCATTGTTCTGAGTGCATTACAAATATACTCAATTTTATCATAACTATGTGAGGAAAACTATTATTATTATTCACAATTTACAGATGAAGAAATTCACAGGCAGCAGAGAACTAGTAAATGATTACAGATCTGACCTAGGGAGTTTGGCTCTAGAGGCCATGAGCCTGCTTACTACACAGCTCAGTTTCTCATTAAGAAAAACTACAGACAGCTAGGAAAAATAAAAATCGCTGCCTGCGTGTGAGTAAAACACCAAGCCACATATATTTTATTACATATCATAGACTCCACAAAGCACTTTATCTCTTTCTCTTTTAAGACACTTGTTTCACTCTATCTAGTATTATAAATATTTTATATATATATTCTCTCATATAAGTTTATATCAAGACTCTAAATTCCCTGGCATAAAAACTGTGCCTGATTTTTTTAATCTTTCAAAATCCTAGTACGGTCTTCCATATTCTTTAAACATTCATTAAGCATATTTGCATAATAGAACAAAAATGTCTCCTACATCAGGAAATTGGGTACAACAAAAATTTACTTAACAAAATGAACTACTGATCTGGATTAAATTTTGACTCTCCATATAACAAATGATTCTTCATATAACTCCCTCCTCTTGCCAAAAATAAAAATAAAAATAGACATCAATCCTTTGAAATATCAACCCCCACTGAGAGAATTCAACCCATGAGAACTGAGAAAAATTAAATATAAAATTTTAGCCTGTAGTATTATTTTCAATTCTTTCTAATTTTAATAACTTACAACCTATTTTATTTAAAATTCAGCATGCTTTCACTTAGCCACTAATTTCTAGTCTTTCTAATTTAACTGGTTTAAAAATTTTTAGCAGCCATGGAATTTATGCAACAATTGTAGTTTTAGCGTTTTGGCATGAAAAGAAAGGGAAATGGCTGAAACCAAAATCAGAGAATGACCCAGATCATAAAGGTGAGAAACATCAGACATGTTCATGTTACATTTGCCAATTTCAAAGCTATCTAAGGGAGTAATAGGAAATAATAATTGAGAAATGGTAGAAATCAGGGATAGATATAGAATTCTAATTGACCCTCATTTGAACGATTGTTGAAGCCATAGAAAAGAATTTAATGAAAAGAGGAATGGAAAAGAGAGAAAAGTGAAAAAAGATGAGGACAGAATATTGAGTAGTGACTATGCATCACGGCTTAGGATAGGGGTGTGAAATGCAAAGGAAAGGGAGAAATGAGAAAAGAACTCACTGACATAACTAGCATAGATAATTTTAAAGAAAGCAAAAGAACAAGAATTTCAGGAAATAGAGAATAATCAAACTTTCAAGTACTGTGGATGGTTCAATGGGAATAAAAAAATGAAAGAAGTCTTCAATTTTGGTGATGAAAACAGTTCTTAGTGACAATAGAACTTTTTTTTTAAAATTATACTTGAAGTTCTAGGGTACAAGTGTACAACGTGCAGGTTTGTTGCATATGTATACATGTGCCATGTTGGTGTGCTGCACCCATTAACTCGTCATTTACATTAGGTATATCTCCTAATGCTATCCTTCCCCCCTCCCCCAACCCCACAACAGGCCCTGGTGTGTGATGTTCCCCTTCCTGTGTCCAAGTGTTCTCATTGTTCAATTCCCACCTGTGAGTGAGAACATGCGGTGTTTGGTTTTTTGTCATTGCGATAGTTTGCTGAGAATGATGGTTTCCAGCTTCATCCATGTCCCTACAAAGGACATGAACTCATCATTTTTCATGGCTGCATAGTATTCGATGGTGTATATGTGCCACATTTTCTTAATCCAGTCTATCAATGATAGACATTTGAGTTAGTTCCAAGACTTTGCTATTGTGAACAGTGCTGCAATAAACATACATGTGCATGTGTCTTTATAGCAGCATGATTTATAATCCTTCGGGTATATACCCAGTAATGGGATTGCTGGGTCAAATGATATTTCTAGTTCTAGATCCCTGAGGAATTGCCACACTGTCTTCCACAATGGTTGAATTAGTTTACGGTCTCACCAACAGTGTAAAAGTGTTCCTATTTCTCCATATCCTCTCCAGTACCTGTTGTTTCCTGACTTTCTAATGATCGCCATTCTAACTGGTGTGAGATGATATCTCATTGTGGTTTTCATCTGCATTTCTCTGATGGCCAGTGATGATGAGCATTTTTTCATGTGTCTGTTGGCTACATAAATGTCTTCTTTTGAGAAGTGTCTGTTCATATACTTCACCCACTTGTTGATGGGTTTTTTTTTTCTTGTAAATTTGTTTGAGTTCTTTGTAGATTCTGGATGTTAGCCCTTTGTCAGATGAGTAGATTGGAAAAATTTTCTCCCATTTTGTAGGTTGCCTGTTCACTCTGATGGTAGTTTCTTTTGCTGTGCAGAAGCTGTTTAGTTTAATTAGATCCCATTTGTCAAGTTTTGCTTTTGTTGCCATTGCTTTTGGTGTTTTAGACATGAAGTCCTTGCCCATACCTATGTCCTGAACAGTATTGCCTACGTTTTCTTCTAGGGTTTTTATGGTTTCAGGTCTAATATTTAAGTCTTTAATCCATCTTGAATTAATTTTTGTATAAGGTGTAAGGAAGGGATCCAGGTTCAGCTTTCTACATATGGCTAGCCAGTTTTCCCAGCACCATTTATTAAATAGGGAATCCTTTCCCCATTTCTTGTTTTTGTCAGGTTTGTCAAAGATCAGGTAGTTGTAGATGTGTGGTATTATTTCTGAGGGCTCTGTTCTGTTCCATTGGTCTATATCTCTGTTTTGGTACCAGTACCATGCTATTTTGATTACTGTAGCCTTATAGTATAGTTTGAAGTCAGGTAGCATGATGCCTTCAGTTCTGTTCTTTTGGCTTAGGATTGTCTTGGCAATGTGGGCTCTTATTTGGTTCCATATGATCTTTAAAGTAGTTTTTTCCAATTCTGTGAAGAAAGTCATTGGTAGCTTGATGGGGATGGCATTGAATCTATAAATTACCTTGGACAGTTTGGCCATTTTCATGATATTTATTCTTCCTATCCATGAGCATAGAATGTTCTTCCATTTGTTTGTGTCCTCTTTTATTTCATTGAGAAGTGGTTTGTAGCTCTCCTTGAATAGGTCCTTCACATCCCTTGTAAGATGGATTCCTAGGTATTTTATACTCTTTGAACCAATTGTGAATGGGAGTTCACTCATGATTTAGCTCTCTGCTTGTCTGTTATTGGTGTGTAAGAATGCTTGTGATTTTTGCACATTGATTTTGTATCCTGAGACTTTGCTGAAGTTGCTTATCAGCTTAAGGAGATTTTGGGCTGACACAATGGGATTTTCTAAATATACAATCATGTCATCTGCAAACAGGGACAATTTGACTTCCTCTTTTCCTAATTGAATACCATTTATTTCTTTGTGCTGCCTTATTGCCCTGGCCAGAACTTCCAACACTTTTGAAAAGCAGTGGTGAGAGAGGGCATCCCTGTCTTGCACCAGTTTTCAAAGGGAATGCTTCCAGTTTTTGTCCATTCAGTATGATATTGGCTGTGGGCCTCTCATAAATAGCTCTTATTATTTTGAGATATGTCCCATCAATACCGAATTTATTGAGAGTTTTTAGCATGAAGCGTTGTTGAATTTTGTCAAAGGCCTTTTCTGCATCTATTGAGATAATCATGTGGTTTTTGTCTTTGGTTCTGTTTATATGATGGATTATGTTTATTGATTTGCATGCATTGAACTAGCCTTGCATCCCAGGGATGAAGCCCACTTGATCATGATGGATAAGCTTTTTGATGTGCTGCTAGATTTGGTTTGCCAGTATTTTATTGAGGATTTTTGCATTGATGTTCATCAGGGATATTGGTCTAAAATTCTCTTTTTTTGTTGTGTCTCTGCCAGACTTTGGTATCAGGATGATGCTGGCCTCATAAAATGAGTTAGGGAGGATTCCCTCTTTTTCTATTGATTGGAACAGTTTCAGAAGGAATGGTACCAGCTCCTCCTTGTACCTCTGGTAGAATTTGGCTGTGAATCTGTCTGGTCCTGGACTTTTTTTGGTTGGTAAGCTATTAATTATTGCCTGAATTTCAGAGTCTGTTATTGGTCTATTCAGAGATTCAACTTCTTCCTGGTTTAGTCTTGGGAAGGTATATGTGTCCACGAATTTATCCATTTCTTCTAAATTTTCTAGTTTATTTGCGTAGAGGTATTTATAGTATTCTCTGATGGTAGTTTGTATTTCTGTGGGATCGGTGGTGATATCCCCTTTATCATTTTTTATTGTGTCTATTTGATTCTTCTCTCTTTTCTTCTTTATTAGTATTGCTAGCGGTCTATAAATTTTGTTGATCTTTTCCAAAAACCAGCTCCTGGATTCATTGATTTTTTGAAGGGTTTTTTTGTGTCTCTATCTCCTTCAGTTCTGCTCTGATCTTATTTATTTCTTGCCTTCTGCTAGCTTTTGAATGTGTTTGCTCTTGCTTTTCTAGTTCTTTTAATTGTGATGTTAGTGTGTCAACTTTAGATCTTTCCTGCTTCCTCTTGTGGGCATTTAGCACTATAAATTTCCCTCTATACACTGCTTTAAATGTGTCCCAGAGATTCTGGTATGTTGCGTATTTGTTCTTGCTGGTTTCAAAGAACATCTTTATTTCTGCCTTCATTTCGTTATGTACCCAGTAGTCATTCAGGAGCAGGTTGTTCAGTTTCCATGTAATTGAGTGGTTTTGAGTGAGTTTCTTAATCCTGAGATCTAGTTTGATTGTACTGTGGTCTGAGAGACAGTTTGTTATAATTTCTGTTCTTTTACATTTGTGAGGAGTGATTTACTTCCAACTATGTGGTCAATTTTGGAATAAGTGCAGTGTGGTGCTGAGAAGAATGTATATTCTGTTGATTTGGGGTGAAGAGTTCTGTAGATGTCTATTAGGTCCACTTGGTGCAGAGCTAAGTTCAATTCCTGGATATCCTTGTTTACTTTCTGTCTCACTGACCTGTCTAATGTTGACAGTGGGGTGTTAAAGTCTCCCATTATTATTGTGTGGGAGTCTAAGTCTCTTTGTAGGTCTCTATGGACTTTCTTTATGAATCTGGGTGCTCTGTACTGGGTGCATATATATTTAGGATAGTTAGCTCTTCTTGTTGAATTGATCCCTTTACTATTATATAATGGCCTTCTTTGTCTCTTTTGATGTTTGTTGGTTTACAGTCTGTTTTATCAGAGACTAGGATTGCAACTGCTGACTTTTTTTGTTTTCCATTTGCTTGGTAGATCTTCTTCCATCCCTTTATTTTGAACCTATGTGTGTTTCTGCACATGAGATGGGTCTCCTGAATACAGCACTCTGATGGGTCTTGACTCTTTATCAAATTTGCCAGTCTGTGTCTTTTAATTGGAGCATTTAGCCCAGTTACATTAAGGACATCCACACCAAAACCCCATCTGTACGTCACCATCATCAAAGACCAAAGGTAGATAAAACCACAAAGATGGGGAAAAAACGGAGCAGAAAAGCTGAAAATTCTAAAAATCAGAGCGCCTCTCCCTCTCCAAGGGAATGCAGCTCCTCACCAGCAACGGAAAAAAGCTAGACAGAGAATGACTTTGATGACTTGTGAGAAGAAGGCTTCAGACAATCAAACTTCTCTGAGCTAAAGGAGGAAGTTCGAACCTATTGCCAAGAAGCTAAAAACCTTGAAGAAAGATTAGACGAATGGCTAACTAGAATAACCAGTGTAGAGAAGTCCTTAAATGACCTGATGCAGCTGAAATGGCACGACAACTACGTGACAAATGCACAAACTTCAGTAGCCGATTCAATCAACTGGAAGAAAGCATATCAGTGATAGAAGATCAAATGAATGAAATGAAGTGAGAAGTTTAGAGAAAAAACAGTAAAAAGAAATGAACAAAGCCTCCAATAAATATGGGACTATGTGAAAAGACCAAATCTACGTCTGATTGGTGTACCTGGAAGTGAGGGGAAGAATGGAACCAAGTTGGAAAACACTCTGCTAGATATTATCCAGGAGAACTTCCCCAACCTAGCAAGGCAGGCCAACATTCAAATTCAGGAAATACAGAGAACATCACAAAGATACTCCTCGAGAAGAGCAACTCCAGACACATAATTGTCAGATTCACCAAAGTTGAAATGAAGGAAAAAATGTTAAGGGCAGCCAGAGAGAAAGGTCGGGTTACCCACAAAGGGAAGCCCATCAGGCTAATAGCAGATCTCTTGGCAGAAACTCTACAAGCCAGAAGAGAGTGGGGTCCAATATTCAATATTCTTAAAGAAAAGAATTTTCAACCCAGAATTTCATACCCAGCCAAACTAAGCTTCGTAAGTGAAGGAGAAATAAAATCTTTTACAGACAAGCAAATGCTGAATAAAACGGTTTTATTTGAATTGAGGAAGCTAAACTATGGCTGGTAAAGAATAAAAATTGTATAAATACAAGAAAGCAAAATCATATGGCAGTGTTTTTAAAGAAATTTGGAAATAAAAGAAAGGATAGTGGCCGAGTGGTTGGTTAACTTAGAAGTTTGCAAGATCATGGTCCGATCATTGATAACTATTGTTAAAACTTTTAGCAGAAGGAAAATTATTTCAACTCAAAAAATTAAAGCTATGAACATTCTTAAGTTTAAAGTCATCATAGTTTTCTAAATATCCCCAACAATTTACCTGTTGTACATTTTGATTCTGAAATACTTATAGAAATATTTTACATCTATATTACACTTTGAATTTTACAGCAACTTTCCCGGCTTTCAAAGCACTGTGATTCTTACAATAATCATATGAGTAAAAACGATGTGTAATATTTTGTTTCCAAGTGGGGAAATATGTTTTCTGAGAAAGCACTCGACTTTGCAGGATTAGAGGCATTGTTCAGGCCAAACTCAGTACTAATCCTAGCACTAATTATCTCTCCACTACAACCAGTAGATTCCCAAGTAGTTGCCTTCAAAATTTATGACCAATAAGTGACTTCGAAGATCCTAATAACCTAGATATGTGTAAATGTACAAAGGTAGGTGTCCCATCACTACGGTTCCTGAGACAATAAACAATTTCAATAGCAATCATTAGTCACTAGTTTCACACCCCTTTTCATTCGTTATTCTTTCTCATAAAACCATTACTTGAGTCAATATGGCAGTCTCTATTTTAGAACAGAAATAAATAAACTGAGACACTTGTGTTAAGTTCACAAAATAGGTCAGTGACGGAGCCAGCACTAAAATTTAAAAATACCAAATCCTTATCCAGCTGCTTTAACTGAGTAACTCTATTTTTATAAAACTCATTCTACTTATTATAACAGCTTTATGGTGCTACAGACCTTATATAAGCACATATTACACATGTATATACATACACATTTATAAAATATTTGATTTTATATACTTGAATTATGAAATATTATATTTTCAGTCAACTTGTAAGATAGAAAATTCCCTTTTCCTCAACTTGTAGGATAGAAAATTCCCTTTTACTTCTTACCTACAAAAAAAAAAACCAAGAACTGAAATAGATTCTCATTTTTTTTTATTAAAAAAATACACCCTGTTGTAGACACGCCTTTGGTGTCCATGGAGGTATGCAAGCTCTTAGGTAATATATCTCAAAGAGGAGAAGTTTATAAATGTGATAGATCTAACGAAATAAAAGAGAATTATAGCTTAGATATCAAGCATCATTTCAGAATATAAACAATGTGAGTTCAGGTTGTCTGGCTTCTTGTCACTACCTGGGGGGAAAGTAATGACCCCTGTAAACATCTAGCACCCATGAAACTGTAAAAAAATGTTGTTT
The DNA here is from genome assembly GCF_009828535.3 of Hylobates moloch. NCBI lineage: Eukaryota > Metazoa > Chordata > Mammalia > Primates > Hylobatidae > Hylobates > Hylobates moloch. The sequence continues at coordinate 72,026,480 of NW_026652277.1, forward strand.
AGAGATGTCTACTGATTGTGAAATTAACTTCATGGAAAATAACTTAATGTATATCGCACCAAAGACAGAGGAAGCATAAAATATATAATATTGCAGTTACAGGCTACATAAAATCTTATTGGATCAGTGATAAATACTTGCACTCCAGCAATTTTACTTTTTTACTGACAGCCTTCTTTGGGAATGTTTACGGAATACATGGACAACTTACTAATCATTTTAAAATACAGTAATTTTAAATCTAGTAGGACGAAATTGTGTGCAAAGCAGTCACTCTGAAAAGTTTTTAATTAATGGGATAATTTTCCAGTCAAAAACTATCTTGCCTAAATAAAGTTCCCTGTATACAGAGAAAACATATACAAGGCACATGAAGACTAGAGGGCTCTTGTCCAGAAATTGTTATACAAATAAAAAGTGTTTTTGCGTGTGACGCTAATCACATTTTAAAATACATTGGTGTTTATATTAAATATTGAATAGCAAGCTTTTATTATTTATGACAGGTATCTGCATTTACTTCTTCTGGTTCCTGAATTTTTAAATATTTTTCGTGATTTTTAGTTCTCATTTCTGCCAATCAGTTTCTACCGTGGTGTTACTGGTTCACAAGGATGTCAACGAGCTAATTTTCCATTTAATACTCATGTGGTTAATTTGGGATGATGAGGATGTGCTTGTTATTTTATAAATGAATTATTCATGCCAAAGACAGTATTGCCCATGAATACAAGCAAGTAATGTTAAGCAAGGAAGGGTTATGACCATAAAGCCATCATACTTAAAATCTAAAGACAGAAAAGAGGAAAAAGTAAATCTCAAAAATGCAATTAGCTGAACAATGAAAATATATAGATTTACATATATATAATTTCCCCTCAAGTAGTATCATATGTATGTATATATACATGTATACATATGCATATCTATGTATGCATAGATATCTATGCATATACATATATATACATACATATACTACTTGAGGGGAAATTATATATATATGCATACATATATATGTATATACATACATATGATAGGATATGTATGTGTGTGTGTGTATATATATGTAATTTCCCCTTAAGTATCATAAATAAGTTGTGACACCTCACAAATGTCATTTCTCAAACTCCTGGGCTCATGTGATCCTCCTGACTCAGCCTTCCCATAGTGCTGGGATTACAGGAATGATATAACTATTGTGAAAACTCTTATTAAACAATAGATTTGTAGTTTAATACACTCTAATTAAACCAAAAATCTCATTTTTTTTTCTTTTTGAGACAGAGTCTCGCTCTGTCTCCTAGACTGGAATGCAGTGGCATGATCTTGGCTCACTGAAAACTCCGCCACCTAGGTTCAAGCAATTCTTCTGCCTCAGCCTCCCAAGTAGCTGGGACTATAGGCACGCCACCATGCTCGGATAAATTTTGTATTTTTAGTAGAGACGGGGTTTCACTATGTTGGCCAAGCTGGTCTCAAACTCCTGACCTCAGGTGATCCTTCCATCTCAGCCTCCCAAAGTGCTGAGATTACAGGTGTGAACCAATGTGTGCAGCCCACAAATCTCATTTCTAAGGATTTAAATACTTATTATACCATTGCGATTTTATGGTCCCTCTATTCACTATCACCTCATCCCACTCAATCTTCAAAATTGAATTCAGCCTTCTCATCTATATTTCAGATGTAATCGACTCCAAAATTGTGATTCGTGTTCTCTTCAAAGCAAATTCTTTCTGATTGGAAAGGTAGAACAATAGCTTGAAATTTTAAGAAAATTTCAAACACTGACCCAAGACACTTCGGACCATATTGCTTTTATTTCGAGCCTGGATGATGCTGATGCTGATGAATACAGCCACAAAGAAGCAAGCCAGAAAATCACTGTCTCTGTCTTTTCTCATTTATGAAATAGATATTATAACGTATGTTTCCCCATTGAGGAAAGAATGCTTCAGAGAAAATATGTAACCTATTATGCTATCATCAGTGTGACACAGACTCAGTACTTGAACTAAGTCTCCTTAGCCCAAAATTGTTTTATTTTTACCGTGTTGACTTATTTCTGAGGAATTACACATTAAGATCAAACATGCTGGATTGAGTAAGTGTATTTCTGTTTGCTGCCTCCAAAATCCCACTGAGATTATAGTAAAGGGAAGTATTATCAAAATCAGAAATTCAAGAAGACAGAGGAAAGGAAGAGACAATACATAACAGAAGTAAATGTATGGAAAATTAAGAGGAGATGTAGGGTAACTAATATGGCAGAAAGGAAAGTTCAAACTCCTGCTGGAATTCCCAGAATAGATTAAGGCCAAAGTGTGGGTCAGGATTTAAAAAGTAGTTATGACTGAAAACTCGAAAAAGATTTAAAACTTTAAAAATTCCCCATAAATTCCTTTCCCTAATATTCCCATTTAGGCAATTACTCTATTTCAGCCTAGCAGAAGACCCCAGTTTCAGGGAAAAAAATGAAGCTGAAAAAGTGTAGTGTAGGGAGAATGAGCACAGTTTAGGGTAGAAGAGAGGTGCTATCCTGAAAAGTGGACATGGAGAATTCACATCTGAATGTGAATTCCCTGGCCCACCTAAGCCCCTAAACTCTCAGAATGCTGTCTAGGAAGTTCATACCACATCAACACCACCAAAGCTATACCTACTCTGCCCCAGTCATGAAACTGGAGGATTCCTCTTTGGAATAACTGATCAGCCCAGAAAAAAAGCCCTATAGAATTTTCAATTCAGTCCCTCAGGGAAACAGCAGTCTCTGCCCAATCATTCTGTGGCCTTTCGTATATTCATTGGCTTGTTTTATCTTTTTTTTTTTTTTAGTTTTATTGCAGTATAATTGGCAAATAAAAATTGAATATATTTAGGATGTACAAGGTGATCATTTGATACATGCAGACATTGTGAAATGATTACCAGAATCGAGTTAACTTGGCAATAATAGTATAGCCACTTTAGCTCTCTTATGATTGCTGTTTGCGTGGTGTATTTTTTCCATCCTTTCACTTTCACCCTCTTTGTTTTTGTTTTGAAACAGGGTCTCACTCTGTCACCCAGGCTGGAGTGCAGTGGCACCATCATAGCTCACTGAAGCCTTAACTTCCCAGGCTCAAGCAATCCTCCCACCTCACCCTCACGAGTAGCTGGACCACAGGTACATGCCCCTACACCCAGTACTCTTTATTTTTTGTAGAGACAGGCTCTCACCATTTTCCCAGGCTGGTCTTGAATTCTTGGGCTCAAGCAATCTGCCCACCTCGGCCTCCCAAAATGCTTGGATTACAGGCATGAGCCACTGTACCCAATTGACTTCCAACCCACTTGTATCTTTGAATCTAGAGTGTGTGTTACAAAGACACCATGTAGTTAAATCCTGTTCTTTTTCTAAATTTAATCTAATAATACCTGACTTTTGATTTGATTTTTAATTAATTTATATTTAATGTTGTTATGACTATAGTCAGATATAAATGCCCTTTTACATTTGGCTTACTATAAGGCTCATGCCATTTTTGCTCCACTTTTACTGTCTTTTTTTTTTTTATCACATGGATACTTCCTAGTAACATTTTAATTCCTTTAATAATTGTCAAATATGTTTTTTAAATTTTCTTAATGATTATGCCAAGACTTAAAATATATACATCTTAATTTATCAAAGTCTACCACAAATTTTTATTAGCTTGATTCCAGTGGAATATGAAAATTTTACTCCTGTATAGCTATATTCCCCACGTTTTTGTGCTATTATATTTATACATATTATATTTATGTATGTTACAAACCCAAAAATACAATGGTATAAGTATTTTATTTTGGAATGTTATATCTTTTTTTTAAGATGAAAGAAGACATAAGAACAAATGCATATTTACAGAGTTTGTTATATTAATCTTCCTATTTATAACAGCTGATTTAAATTTTTTTTTTCCTGTGGATACTAGTTACCATATGTTGTCATATACTTATACCAATAGCACTTTGCTCCCACCCACCCACTGTTTTTGTCAAACATTACATTTCTATGTGTTAAAAGCTCAACAATTTAATTATATACATATTATTTTATCTAATTACTTTTAAATCAGTTTTTTAAAAAAGAATAAATATGCAGTTATAAGGACTTGTATTATTACCAATATAGTTGCTTTTACTGGCACACTTTTGCTTGTGTGTTGATTCGAATTACTGTCTGATGTAACTTGCTTGCAGCCTGGAGAACATTCTTTACTTTTTAATAATTTTCTAAAGCGGAACTCCTACAAACAAATTTGTGTTTTTGCCTATCTAGGAAATTCTTTCAATCATGTGTCATTTAAAAAAGGATATACATTCTGAGAAACGTGTACTTAGGGAATTTCATTGTTATGGGAACAAATTTCATTGTTGTGGGAATCTATACCTATCCTAATGGTATAGCCTTTTGCTCCTAACCTGTACAGCATGTTACAGTACTGAATATTGTAAACAATTGTAATACAATGGTAAGTATTTATGTATCCAATTGTATCTAAATATAGAAAAGATACAGTAAAAATATAGTAATATATTTTTCATGAGACCACCTTAAGATGTGGTCCATCATTGACTGAAAATTCATTACGTGGCACTTGACTGTATTTTACCTTCATTTTAAAAAGATATTTTTGCTGGATATAAGATTGTTGGTTGAAAGCTTTATTGTAGTTTGTTTTGTTTTACATTTTCAGTGCTTTGACTATATTGTCCCACTGCTTTCTGGCCTTCATAGTTTCAAAAGAGAAGTTAGTTGTTAATTTTATTGGGATTCCATTCTTTGTAATACCTCATCTTTTTCTTATGGCTTTCAAATTTTGGCTTTTAATATTTTGACTATAATGTGTCTGGGTGTGATTATCTTTGTATTTATTCTACTTGGAGTTAATTGGTCTTCTTGGATGTGTAGATTATTGTTTTTCATGAAATTTGGGAAATGCAAGGTAATATAGTCTTAGGGGTACTATTTTTAAAAGATGGTAAAGAAAGACCAATCTTTGGCTGTGAAATTTGGCCACAGGCATGAATTACGTGCTCATGTACTTAAATAGCTCATGTACTCAGAGCTTTCAATCTGCTCTGTAGTGTTTCTCCCTTAAATAGCAGAAGGTGTAGCATGATCACCAGATGTATTAGTGCTCTACTGTTGTGTAAGAAATTATCATATTATAAACTTAGAAGCTTAAAATGATATCCATTTATTGGCAGTTGATCCATGTTTCATTTTCCGGCCTACAGAACTATGAGCTAATAAATGTGTCTTAAAGACTAAAATCAAAATGCCAGTCAAGCTGTATGATTGGAGTCTGATTAGAGAATAATCTGTTTGCAAGATCATTCAGGTAGTTGGTCACAATCAATCTCTTACAATATGGTTTTAGAACTGAGGTTCAAGTTTTCCTGCTGATTTTTTGGTCGGAGGAACTCTCAGCTATTTGAGACTAACCTCAGATCCTGGCCACAGACTAGTTTGCTTCTTCAGGACCAACAGAAGTATCCCTCTCTAGTCTGCCAAGATGGAGCACCATACAATGTAATTTAATTGACATAGCCAATCTAGGGAAAAATGATCCCATCATATTCATACACAAGGAGAGAGGTTTATATAAGGCAGGTATACCAGAGGCAGGAATCTTAATTCTGCATGACCACTGGATATTTCTACATATTTGAAAAATCCTTTGATAATAAATTCATAGGAAATAGAAAATGAGTAAGAAAGGAAAAGGAATCAGAGGAAATAGTGGTACAACATGAAGCAAACAAAACATTTTTTTAAAAAAACCTATAATTAATATCTCCAGAAGGATAAGAAAATATCTTTTTTTTCAAGAAACAAGAACAGGAAAGGATAAATAACATAATCAGAAGAGGATAAAGAGATATTTGAAACTAAAACTATGATGTTGAATATTAAAATCAATATATTTGGAAAGTAAAGAAAATATTCCAAAAAGTATGACAAATAAAAAATAGATATTAAATGAGAAAAAACATAAGACAATTAGAGGCACAATACAGTAACTCTAATATCTAAATGTTACCATTTCTAGGAAGAAAAAAATTAGAAAAGTAATTTAGGTAGGAAATAATACAAGAACATTTTCCTGAATGAATAAAAATATTTCCAGATTAAAAAGACCCATCCAAAACCTTGTAAAATAAGTGAAAATACATTTACAATAAATCATATAATTATGTAAATTCTGGTAATACAGAGAAAATCCTAAAAGTTTTCAGTAATAAAAGTAAAAAAAATCACAGGAAATATCTGGTATCAGAATGGCATAGAACATCTCAACAGCAGCACTAGAGATAGAGGAAAATGGATTAGTAGCTCCAAAATTATTGAAATGGGAGAGTTCCCTGAACCCCACCCCTCACCCCTCCCTCAGGGTGTGTGACAAGGGTGTGGCTTATCTTTTCTGCCACAATGTGCTCAAACCCCTTACAGGAGGGGACACACACAGATGGGCAGGTGCAGGAGCTGTGGTGAGCACTTTTGGGCTCTGGCCCCAAGGTAGCATCTAGGGTGGTTGCCTGCAACTCCTGAAGCCCCAGTGGGAGTGTTACAGTGCTCTTTCGCCTCTACCATCTGCAGATGGCTTAAGCATTAACCAGCTCAGTGCCCTCTTGGTACCCAGGTCTGACATTCAGGAAGAATCACGTCACATGGAGAAATTGAAGGACGGTAAATATGTGGGATTTTATTGCCGGATGGAGGTAGCTCTCAGAGGAATGGATGGGGAGCTAGAAAGGGGCTAGAGTGGAAGATGATCTTCCGCTGGAGTTCAGCTGTCCCACAGCTGATCTTCTCTCTGATCACCACCAGCCGAACTCCTCTGAACATTCAGATGCTCCTTCTCTTCTCTCCTTCTCTGTCATGCTGTTCTTCTGTTCCCCTGCTCTTCCACTTATCTGCTTATGGAGCCTGGGATTTGGGGTTAATATGGGTATAGGATCGGGGGGCGGGGTGGGCCAAAAGGCAACATTTGGACATGAAAACAGAAATTCCTGTTCCCATTTAGGGCGGTGGGTTTCCAGGCTTGAGGATGGGGCCTTTGCTGGGGAACTGCCCTCTTCTACCCAGTATCTCCTTTCCTCCTGTCCATATCATTATGAGGAAAGAATATTTGCAGTATAAACTCTTAGATCCATCCCAAATATCAATCAGGGAAAGAGTAGAATAAAAACATTTAGACATGCAATATCTAAAAAAAGTATAACTCTCATGCCACGTTTCTTAAGAATCTACCCAGCATGTGCTCCATTGAAATGTGGGAGTAAACCAAGAAAGAGGAGAAGAGGATATCTTGAAACTAAGAGATTCAACACTACAGAAGAGAAAGGAAATATCCAAAATTAAGGCAAAGGGAGATCTCAAAACAATGTCTATTCCAACATTGAGAGCAATCTGTAATTTATAGGTAAAAACCTCCAGGAAAGATGACTTCAAGAATAAAAGTTAGTTAGATGACCTAATGTGGATAAATGCATTGATAGGAGCATTACAGATTTGCCATAAATTTTGGAATGTATTAATGACAGATACATAGATGACTTTGTATTGCCCCTCTGAAAAAACAATAAATAAATACCTACAATGGAAATGTAGAGAGTGGCCACAGGACACTTTATAAAAAGATAATATCGTAATAATAATAATAGATAATAATCATAGTTAACTATGTGGCCCAACTTCAACATTATTCACAGGGTCATAATTAAGTAAATATTGAATGTTAATTTAAACCAGAAGTGTGGATATATAAATAATCAGAAGGTGGGAGATAAAATTATTTATGAGGAAGGATGGTGTAAGAGAACTATGTTGGAAGTCATAGGTAAAATTTAAATTAGAAAAATCGAAGCATATCACTAGGAGTGTATTATTTCAAAATATACAGTTTATCAGCAGAAGAACCAGGAAAAAAAAATAAATCGGTGTTTGCCACCATGGAATAGAACTAAGGGGAAGTCAGCATGTGTCCTTTGTTACTATAAACAAAATTAATCCATTTGGACTTATATTACAAAGTACTATAAACTGGAGAGCATATAAACAACAGAAATGCATTTCTCCCACTTCTCAAGACTTGTAAGTCCAAGATCAAGGTGCGGGCTTATTTAATGTAGGGTGAGGGCCTGCTCTGTGGTTCATAGGTGGTGCCTTCTAGCTGTGTCCTTACATGGTGGAAGAGAGATATCTCTCTTGGACTTCTTTTAGAAGGGCACTAATTCCATTCATGAAGGTTCTGCCCTTGTGATCTAATCACTGCATAAAGGCCTCACTTCCTAAACTGTCACTTTAGAAGTTAGGATTTCAACACATAATTTTTGGAGAAACACAAACATTCTGACCATAGTGAATACTAATCTGAGGTGCATTTCTTAAAGAGAAACTTCCCTGTGTCCTAAAAATGAAGCTTCACCTCTCATGCTTAGAGTTGCAGCAATTCATCGTTGAGTTTTTGGAAATCCACTGTCATTCATCCTCCATGCTGAAGCAAGATAATTAATATAAACCCTGCCACATTAAATGCATTCATGAAATGATGGTTCCCTTCCCGTCTTCCTTCATTCTATGTTAGATCATGTCATCCCTCTGCTTAAATTCCTGAATGGCTCTCTTTAGTTTTCACATAGAATTTTCAAAGTGTACTTAGCACTCAAATGCCTTTGATATTTGACCTATATCCACTTTTTAAGGCTCACCCTACCCGCTGCCCTCTGCCCCATACAGTCCCATCACCAGTCATACAATGAACCACTCATGGTATTTAATTCTCCTGCACCTTTGCACTTGCCATTCACTCTGCTTGGAAGCATCTCCTTGACCAACTCCATGTCTCCATCTATATAACTCCTACCTTTTCTTCAAGTCTCCACACCAAATTCACTCTGTATAGATATTTTCCTGAATATTCATTCCCAAAGAGCTCCTCTTCCTCTTTTTAGTATGTTTTCTAGCACAATAAACAATATTAAAATCCAGTTTCCCAAATTCTGAGCCTCAGTGCTATTCAAGATTCCTCTTTCTCACCTATCTCCTATGTGAAATCAAAAACTAAATTCAGTGAATTCTACTGACAATATCTCTCCAAGCACATCTCTTTTCTCCTATAAACTGCCTGTCTCAATGTCAATTTAGAACCCTATCATTTCTCTAGAATATTATAGCATCCTGCGTCTTTATTTTCTGTCTTGCCTCCTGTTCTAATCCGTTACCCATACAGTAGCTATAGTGTGAAAGGAGTTGCATGTTTACTGCTTCCCTAGTTCACAGAGAAATTTCACACTGATTACATCTAGCTCCATCCTGTGCATGAAGCAAGGTTTTCCTTTCATTTTGCCATGACCCACCAAGTTGCCTAAATCTCTACTTTCCATTCTAGTAGAGAGCTCAGTTAAAATTGTAAGGACCATCTGTTTCTGAGTTTTTTATAATCAATAGGATGATAGGGTTGAGGGAAAGCAAAAGCTGAGGAAATGTCACTGTGTTGTTTTTTGTTTTTGTTTTTGTTTTGTTTTGAGACCAAGTCTCACTCTGTAGTCCAGGCTGGAGTGCAGTGGTGCGATCTTAGCTCACTGCAGCCTCCAACTCCTGGGTCCCAGTAATTCTCGTGCCTCAGCCTCCCAAGTAGCTGGGATTACAGCTGGGATTAGCCCACCCAGCTAATTTCTGTATTTTTAGTAGAGATGCGTTTTCATCATATTGGCCAGAACAGTCTCGAATACCTGATCTCAAGTGATCCGCCTGCCTAGGCCTGCCAACGCGCTGGGATTACAGGCATGAGCCACCATGCCTGGCCAGAAGTGCCGCTTTGAATTGATGGTCCATAAGCTGACCACTGATGTATTTTAATTCTCTCTGCACAAGAAAGAGAGTCAGTTTCCAAGTAGCACCCTAGTACTTTACAGCCTTGCTACTCAAACCAGGGTTCATGGACCAGTAGCGGTGGCATCTTCTGGGATCTTGGAAGAAATAATGCAGATTTTCAAGGTTCATTCCAATCCTACTAAATTTAAAATATGCATTTTCACCATATATCAGGTGACACGCATGTACATTAAAATTTGAGAAACTACTCTCTAAATGAAGTTTCCTCTTCATCCACCCTCCCATCCTCACCCAGGCCCTGCTTCCTCGGAGATTAAATTCTTTCTTTTTCAATTGCCATAGCGTCTTTCTTCATTCTCACTTTGAACTTTATCTAGATTCTGAAAGCAGAAAAACATACTCTGCTATCACGCATGTAAATCTTTGTTTGGAACCTTGGTCAGAAGCTTCTTTTGAGTCCTCGTCTCTGTTCGTAATTCCAGAATCTGTGAGTCACATTCATCAGATTGATCTGAAAAGGGAAATGGCCCTCAGGGTACAGGTGAGAGGATTCTTTGAGTGCTAAGGGGCAGAGAACCTCACAGGAAACACCAGTTTAAATGTGTGAAATTAATCCTAACCCTTGAATATATTAAAATGCAAATATATAAGCATGCCAGGTTATATCATAAATAGCCTTCAGTGGTAATCTCAAGCTCTCAGGAGAACGTTCTCTTCGAAATGGCTTTCAAGGCTGTGTTGAACATTTATTATTTTCATGGGCCATTTATTTTTCTTCTGATTTTTTTTCTCGAAGCAACTATTATTCTCCCATTTTAGACCACCTGCTTCAGATAAAGCTGCGTCTATCTTTAGTTTCAGGGGTAGGCATGAAACCTAAGGCCAGCCAATCTGCACATGGCCAGTGTGGCTAGACAGCTATAGTCCCATGACCCAAGCCAAATCAGTCAGACTCAAAAATAATCACAGGACTTTCACCTTAAAAAGGGAGTTGGCAAACTTTTTTTATTATTATTATTATACTTTAAGTTTTACGGTACACGTGCACAATGTGGCAAACTTTTTTGTAGCAGGCCAGATGGTAAATGGTCTAAGCTTTGAAGACCCAGCCACAAACTGTCTCAATCACATATTTATATTTCTTTTGTTTGTTGGCTTACAAGTCTTGAAAATACTTTTTAAAACCTTAGCTTGCTAGTCTCATAGTAAAAAGCTGTAGAACTGATTTGACCCTCAGGTCACAGTTCACCAACCTCTGCTAAATGATCAGGACAAAGGAATTGTCTTTTCTCCTGTATTAGAAACTGTGAGAAGGTAAGTCTTCCCACCATGAGAGGATAAATGGTTGGAGAAGAAGTCAGAGCAGAAGGATAGAGAAAGATAAGATCCTGAGAATTTTGTTTGAACTCTATCAGTTCTACTCCTGGACTCCTGAGCTGCAGGAACTTGGAAATGTTGTTTTTACTTCAGTTATTGTAGATAAGATTTTCTTTCACTTGTGACTAGCAAGAGTCCTAATATACAGATCCTTCTTGTTCTTGTCCCCACTTAGTTCACCAGTATCAGTGCTTGTAATAACCCAGCCTCACACTCTGTGCTTTGGTCATGAATTCTCTTGAGTTTATAAATGAAGCATCACAGATCAATAAAGACATGATGCTGAGAAACAGATAATGTTGAAAATGCTGGCTAGCAATTAGGGAAAATTTCCAAATAGATTCTCACCTCACCTCATATAACAAAATGAATCTCAGATAGATTAACTTGTTAAATGTAAAACTGTATATAAAACCAGAGGTTTACCTTCAATAGAATTAAATAAATGTCATTTTTGTCAGTCAAGTTGGTAAATATTTAGAGGAATTATAATTTTTAATTCTGGAATAGGTTCCGGAGAAAGATATAATCATGCACTCAGGTGAAAGTATAATTATTTACAACTTTATAGAAAATATATTTCTAATATGAATAAAGATATTTTTTAAAGTTCATACAGTGTAACCAGCCACAGGAAACTAGTCATAGAGATATGTAAAACTATGCACAAATAAAAATGTCCGCTGCTTTGTAATTTAACATAGATTATAAAATTCAAAAATTCCAGAAGTTTAAAGACGGAAGACTATTTTAGAAGGCGAATATACTTTTATTAGCATAACAGTTATTAACAATCTTAGACCTTTTAAATACTTAAAGATCTGAAAATTTGATATATAACATATTCACAATTAAAATACCATCTTGTCAAATAATTATAATTCCTGGCAATTTATAATAATTACAAAACATTAATAAATTGAGCTTTTAGCTACACCATTTACTAAATTAAATAATAGATTGAGCTTTTATCTACATCATTTGGTAATTTGGGACATTTTACAAGGTATTCCTGCTTTCTAACCTTTATTTCTAGTAAACAACAGGGACAAAGGAAAGCCTAATACTACAGTTGTTTTAAAGATTATGTAAGATTATTATAGTAGATGTTCCATAAATGTGAGCTTTTTCTACACACACCCCCACCTCCTGAATTTTTTTTCTGGAGTTGTATCTTATAAAAATGTATGTTGGCATGTTTGCCAGTTGAATTATAATACATATACAGAGCATCATATGAATACTGATCCCAAGTTTTAGTGATGAGACAATTGAAACTTAGAAACATGGTGATTGTCCAAGGTCACATTGGCAATAAGCTGCAGATCTGAGATAAGGATCCATGTCTCCTCGTTCTCAGTTTCTTGCTGCAGAGTACACATGAAATATCAATGCTAAAATATAGGCAGCCTGTAAAAACTGGAATGCCTAAAGGACATCTTCCCACTCTCACATTTTAACAATCACCTTCTTGTTTCAGAGGTGGTATCTGTGAAGCACCCTGATTGGGCTGTGCCCCAACTTATTGTCTTGGTTTTGTTTTGTTTTTAATGGGGATTCAAATTCTGGCAATAATAAGGCTTGCTGGCATGTGAAATGCAAGAGTAGACTTTTCTTGACTGTCTAGATTGGATACCTTTATAAGGAGGAGACTGATGATAATGAAGAAGAATTTATGCCAAAAAACCTATCATTCTTTTAAAAAATGGGTTAGTTGATCTCTATCAACTAAGAATTCATTTTAAAGATTGAATAATACTAGGAACGCATTTGTTGAATATTTTTCAAGATCCTCTATGACCACAGAGATTATTACAACATCATCACCTCTGTATCTGCCTACTCACCTTTAGAAAACAAGAATATGAAACTAGAATAGATTATGCTTCATTCTGCATGATTGTTCCGAGCTGTGTGGGAGAGCTGTGTGTGTTCTTTCTTGCATATCTTTGTGGAAATATATGATAGTGATCCTGCTGGCCTGAGGACGGGTGGGTGTTGTACCATGTGGAGTTAGTTGTATGTTTGTGGGAAGAAAGCTGTGGGAGGCTGGTGTGATGTGTCTGGAACTCACATCAGTGCATGAGTTAAGGATGAGTCAAATGTGTACCTAACAGGCAGCAACATCTTTATATGTGCCTAAGTGGAGCAAAATTTATTCTCAGTATACCTGGAATTAGATTTGAGCTTACCCATTGAAAAACCCAAGGAATCACTTCCATTATTACCTTCACAGTTAAATATAAACCAAAGGTAGTCATGGTAGCACAAGAGGTACCAATTTTCAAAACTATGGAAACTGTATTTCCATCACTACCAAGGAATAAAAACAAACTTTCTAATTTACTTCCAGTTTAGAATCAGTGGTGCATTTCAACATGCTGTGCACAAAAGAATGTCAGAGAAAAATTAAAATATATACGACAAACTCAGAATTTAGCATAGAATTATGTTTATCTTAAATGTTTAAAATTTGTTCTTAATAATATGATATGTAGTGTGGAGTTTAAATCAATTGAAAATATACTTTTAATTACTCATTACTACTACTAATATTGCTCTGAGAGTTTATTAATCAATGTATTGCACATTAGTTGAAGCCTATTAATTTCTCCTAGGTGTACGAAGTGAATAACATCTTCTTCTGGCCCTGCAATTTATTCTAAATTAAATGCATTTGGTTTAGTTTCGTTTTCTTTTTTTTTCACTGTAGGCAATATATATCTCTATGCCTATATTTCCTGCAAAATATTACAATTCTAGTATTACTATTTCCACAACTACGCTGCACATTTTTTAAAGGAAGTTGGACATATTTTATTTGCATGTCAGTCTTAATATAGCAGGCATTCAATAAATATTGATAAATTGAATTCATACAATATAAAGATATATTAATTGAAGCATTTATAAAATGTTGTGGAAATAGAAGGGAAAGTGAAGGCGGGAAAGTGAAGGCAGGAAAGTGTCCAAATCACATAGGATCCTGGGTCTTGATGGGTAAATAACAGTTTCAATTATAGGTGTTAGTGTTTATCTTCCTGAAAGGCTATAGCATTAATCCCCACTCCCAATTCCAACACATCTCACTCCTAACTATAGAAAGAAGGTATTTGGTAGTAGCCTTACTAGCCCCCTCATGAAAATGGTTTCCTATAGAAAGAAGGTATCCGGTAGTATTAGCCTTACTAGCCCCCTCATGAAGACGGTGTCCTATACAAAGCAGGTATCTGGTAGTAGCAGCCTTACTAGTTCCCTCATGAAGATCATTTCCTGGTAGGTAGTGTATAGCACTGAGTCAACATTTAAGGCTAACATAAAATGAAATCAAACTCATTTTTCAGCCAGCAGCCACATCAGAAAGGTGTTTTATAACAAACAAAATAAATAAAAGACATTCTGTAAACAATGACACCCTAAATCTTACTTCATTCATTCATTCATTTGGCAAACATGTATCGTGTACCTACTGTGTACCAGGCACTCTTCAAGATTTGTGGGGAAGAACTGTTTTCAAATTCCTTTTATTACTTCCCTAAAGGCAGAGACTGTGGGCCTAGCATGGCATACCTCATTCAGAATGAGGTATTTCTCTCAGCTTTTAGTTGACACATTCTAAAGTTAGCAAAAAATTACTTCAAAACAATGAGAAGCTTGTAAGATAAAGTTTGCAGATGACACATATGTTTTTCTCTTGTTGAAGTTGCTTAGCCTGGCTTTGGCAGGAGAAAGCTACAGATTCTGTTTAACATATTAAGCTCAATAGTTAGTCCACTAAGCTTTCTCTAAAAGAAAATCAGTAATTTGGAGATGTCAGAGGCACTCTGCACCCATATGCAGTATCTTCCCAAGGTTTTCCCATAACTAGCCCTTCTTGACCTGGACTCTTCAAAGTGGTAATTCAATGAGCAGACCCTTTAAAAAATCAGATGACATGAAAAGAAATTGCCTCTCTCTATACTGGTATCATCTCAAATTGTAGGGGGAAACGTTAGAATGAAGTCATCTTGAAATTTACATGTAATCAATCCTTGTATAGAGTCTATGGTCTGGACCAGTCATACTGAGTGGTGCTTGATAACACAGTATTGATAAAGCAATTTCCAGTTAATTTTTATGAGTTGTCCCTAGAAAGCTGTGTTAGATTACCTTTTGGCAACTCAGTAAGAATATCTTCTCATTTCTATGCTATGATTTTTCACAAGGGCAACAAGTCTAGGAACTACATTTCCTGGAATCTCTGGGTTAATTTCCACCAATGAGAGGCACTCAAAGATTTGAAAGTGAGAAGCAAAGCAGGATGGTCTTCAACAAAAGTAAGATTTTGCAGAAGCGTCCTGTGAATCACCCACCTCAGTTCTACAGCTGTGACCATCACCACATAGTTTACGGCACATTTTTAAACTTCCAGAACAATTCAAAAGCGATGGGACAATTTCCTTTTTTATTTTGATCCACTGATTAGGAAAGATTTATTGAGTGCTTTCTATGACTCTGGTACTGGCAAGGCTCTGTTTATAGAAAATCAAATAAACATTTCCCTGCCCCAAGGGAACTTATTGCAATTTTTATAAATATCTGATGACAACAAAAAACACAAAAGTACTCAAACCTACAGAGATTTGTGAGAGATTTCTCTCATTTACGGATAAAGAGAAGAGGCAGTACTGGTTTTTCTTTCACTGAATATTGCACTCAGCAATTTGATCCTGTAAAGTTGCCAAGGCAATGCCAACTGACTATGACAGCATATGGGAGCAGACAGACATTCACGTACACAGACACAGTGATTTTGTAAGCCTCCTTTATTAGATGCCACGCTAAAAATAAAAGTTTCCATCAAGATTATGTTTTATCACATCAAAATAGCCTAATTTGCCAGGCTGTGGAAAATAGATGGTAAACCACTTCTGGCAGTTTGAAATTGATCTAAATGTATTAGAAAATGACATTTCTTTTGCCACATGCACTTCAGAGGCTTCTGGCTAAATAGTAATATAAGTAGCACAAACAACAGAGTGAGAATGTTTATCACACTCTTTATTCTTATGTGCCCTAGTTGACACCCACCTCCTTATATCAGACTGAAAAGACTATAATGAAGAAATGATGAATAAATCATTTAGGTCAAGTATCTTTCTATATATAGTTGAAGCCATGATTTTAAAACTAAAGCACTTATAACCTTAAAATACTTTGGGCTACATGCAGGATGTCAATTTTACATTTAACTTAAGTAAGAGACAGAGAGTTGTTTTTATAAGAGATGAACTGAGCATGAAACTTTTGATGTTATCTTTTCAGTGAAATCATTGACAAAGCCAAAAAGAAACAGAATAATTTGTTTTTCATTTTGTATTTCAGTCTGGACATTTCTCTAACAAAAGAAAAAAATTTCCTTTTACCCTTATGACTCTACTTAGTTAAGCATGAATATTATATATGGAATAACTCATTAGATTAACCAAGAGATTAACAATAATGTATTCAGGAGCACTTGATGATAAAGAAAACAAGAGCTCAAAATAACCTTAGCCAACAGAAGTCACGGACCTTTTCAGAACATAAATTTTTCTCTATTAATGGCTCTGTGGGCTCTCCACAGCCTTGTTCTATTTTTTTTTTAAATGTGTATTTTCCTTCCTTAACTTATTGTGAAGGGCCAAAATAATCACCTTCTTAATTAAGAAGCAAAGCCATAAATAATGGAAATCTCAATTATGTTAAAGTGAAAATAAGCCATTAATAACAACATGGTGAATATATCCAGAGAAAATTAGACAGTTCAACTAAATTATCTTAAAAGAAAATCTGATATTTTTGTAGAAGAAAATTACTAGTATAAGATTACAGTGAAACATAAACACCAAAGGAAGGATCAGGTATACAAGTGAAGTTCACTTTAGGACCATGATCCCATGAAGACGCTTGAGTAACACCATCAGTGCCACCAGGTAGGTGCTTGGGATAGTAGACAAGGCAATGTCATGATGTTGCCAAGCAGGACATCTGTCTTTAGCTGGTCCCCAAACTAACAGTGACATTGCTTATTACTATGCTTGAAATAGTGAATGGATGAATGAGTGAATGAATAAATGAATAAATAAATGTAATACTCTTGATCAATCCAAGAGCACAGAAGATAAAGAAAATAACAAACACAAGAATAACCCACTTCAGTTAGAGAAAGGCCATTCTCAAACTAAGTAATTGTAGACAGTTTGCAGGAAATAGTGCAGGGAATAAATGTCCAAAGAAAACTTTTGATAAAAACCTGATGCTTGAAACAAAAATAAATATTTTATATTCAGTGTCTCCTGCTGAATTTTATCATTCACACTTTACCCTAATATTAGATCCTTACTGGAATTTTTTTACATATAAACATGATATTCCTAGCAATTTCTAGATAACAGTATGCAAGTCATAGTCATTATGCAAAAACTAATGATATGAATAAATATTTATCTCAGAACATATTAGTGTCAGAAATATATATACACAATGTATCAGAATTATAAAAAGTCATTTTATGAAGGATTCAATCAGAGTTAAAACCACATTGAGCTCTATTTAAATGTTATTAGCATAATAACTAAAACAACAAAATAACTTTCTAGTCAGGGGAGTAACAGGACATCATGGATGTGTAACAATATCTCATTCAACCTACAGTATCTATGAATATTTTACGTAGTTTTTAATTCCTAAATTTGGCTATTTTTTCAATACTGTTTTTACTTACACAAACATTATAGTAAGAAATAGTCTATATATTCACAATAAGATTCTGGACTGCAAGTTAGTGAAATAGCCAGACTGGACTCAGGATAAACAGGAAAATAGTGTTATGTATATATATATACACTCTCCTGTAATATTTATAGAAGTGGGGTTTCAACCAAGACTCTACATTGGAGTCATCTAAGGAGCTTTTCAAGATTACCTAATGCATAGGACCCATCCTAGAACAAAGGAATCAGAATTTTTAAAGTTGGGACAAAAATTTACCAGGTTGTACTAATGGTGCAGCCAAGATTAAGAACTGCCAGATTTAACAGAAAATATATATATAGTTAAAGTAACATCATCTCTCATTAAAATTACCTAGTGAAAGCATAAAGATGGTTTTCTGTAACATAGGAAAATATTAAGGATGGAAAATTAGCCTGCAAAATATTCTATGTAAAGGTAAAACATTGAATAAAATGGTGCAATAATAGTTGCTTAAATTGCAGATCTTAAATTTTGTAATAATTTTCTCTATCTGTTGTCATTTAGATCAAATTATAAATATCTAACCAGCCTAAAGGTCTCTCAACATATAAGAGGATCTGTATCATCAAACTAGATGAGATAGCAGTACTTAATAAGCAATGTTGAGAAGAAATGAGGTAAATTCATTTACAACATACTCTTTCTTCTCTTCTTTCTCTCAAGAATATTCAAAGTTTTGCTCAAGCCTTCTAAAAATGAAACATCAAAGTTATAGATTAAAATCTTAATCAACACTTATCTTTTAGATTTTTATTCTTTGAAAACCAATTATTATATTTTTACATACCAAAGCCATATATACTCATTGTCTTTTGTTTTTAAAAGATATTTTAATGCATATCCATATAACTCAACTAAAATACAGGAGTCTTTTATATGTTTTGCCTTTAACTATGACTCCCTATCCTATATATAGAAATCAAATTATTTTAGAACTGAAATGGGCCTTCAGGTTCACACTTTTTTTAAATTCCTCACCTCAAGCATATACCATTTCTTTGTGCTACAAGCATTCCAATTATACTCTTTTAGTTATTTTTAAATGTACAATGAAATATTGTTGATTGTAATCATCCCGCTGTGCAGAGTAAGATCAAGTATTAGGTCTTATTCATTTTTTCTAACTATATTTTTGTACCCATTAACCATCCCCACCTTACCCCCTACCTCTCACTTCCTTTCTCAGCCTCTAGTAACCATCCTTCTACTCTCTGTCTCCATCAGATATACTAATTTCCTTTCTTTTGGTTAGATACTTAGAAGTGGGGTTGCTGGATCACATGGTAGCTCTATGTTTACTTGAAGAACCTTCAAACTGCTCTCTGTACTGGTTATACTAATGTACATTCCCACCAACAGTATATGAGGCCCCCTTTTCTCCATATTCCCTCCAGCATTTGTTCTTGTCTGCCTTTTGGATATAAGCCATTTTAACTGGGGTAAGATGATATCTCATTATAGCTTTGATTTGCATTTCTCTGATGATCAATGATGTTGGGTACCTTTTCATATGCCTTTTTGCATATGTTTGTATGTGTTTGCATAATTTGTATGTGTCCTTTGGAGAAATGTCTATTTGGGCCCTTTGCCCATTTTTTAACAGGATTATTAGATTTCTTTTTCCTATTGAGTTGTTTGAGCTCCTTATATATTCTGGTTATTAATCCCTTGTCAGATCAGTAGTTTGCAAATATTTTCTCCCATTCTGTGGGTTGTCTCTTCACTTTGTTGATGGTTTCCCTTGATGTACAGAAGCTTTTTAACTTGATATGATCCCATTTGAAAATTTTTGCTTTGGTTACCTGTGATGTGAAGTATTACTCAAGAAATTTTTGCCCAGATTAATTTCCTGGAGAGTTTCCCCGATGTTTTCTTGTAGGAATTTCATAGTTTGAGGTCTTAGATTTAAGCTTTTAATGCATTTTGATTTGGTTTTTGATAGTGGTGGTCTAGGTTTCTTCTTCTACATACAGATATCCAGTTTCCTCAGCACCATTTATGAAGGAAAATGTCCTTTCCCCAGTGTATGTTCTTGGCACTTGTTTCAAAAGCAAGTTCACCTTAGATGTTTGGATTTATTTCTGAATTTTCTATTCTGTTCCATTGATCTATGTATCTGTCTTTATGCCAGTACCATGTTATTTTTGGTTACTATAGATCTGTAGTATAATTTGAAGTCAGTTTATATGATTCCTCCAGTTTTATTCTTTTTGTTCAGGATGGCTTTGGCTACTCTGGGTCTTTTGTTGTTCCATATAGGTTACTGATTCAGTAATAACACAGAGACCAATTCACCTTGTGAGAAATCCAGAAGCCAGTTAAGAGACCGTTGTACCCCCAGGCAAGTGTGAAACCAGTCACATTGAATCCAGTAGGAAACTCTGTGGCACTCACTTACCATAGTCCCTCATCTTGACTCAGCCTGGCACAATCAGGAAAAACTTAAGCTCCCATTAAGCTCCCAGATTAAGTTTTCCCTCCCTCCAAATTTCACAGGGAGGGGAAAAATGAAGATTGAAACATACATCCAACATTCAGACTTCTGAGGGAGGCTGCCCAAACAACTATTTTCTATTTTGCCTGAATCTACATGTTGACAGGAAAAGTCACTAGGCTGAGAAGTCTGAGAACAAAGGCAATGGTTTGAAGTATTCGTTTATTGTAGTACCATTTTCTAGTTCAGCATGGAATGAGTAGGAGAAAATCTCCAACTCCCAACTTTTTTCTGGGAATGGAAAGAGTTGGAGTGTAAGGCCAGTTTTCCAGCTTTTTGAAGGGCTGTCCATGGACTGGTTTTTGTGTCATCCTACTAGGTGTGCTGATGATACCTGGAATACTGCACATGGCTGAAGGCTGCTGAGGACGAAAACAGCTTGGTTGCATGCTTTTGTTCCAGAGAATGTGCAATGAGGCTGACACAAGCCAATGTAGGTGGACAGCCTCTCCCTCAAGGGGTAAAAAGAAGAGTGGAGCATGCATCCAACATTCTAGCATTTTAGTGGGCTAGCCAAAGGACTCATATCTGCCTCGCTTGACTCATAGCACTAACAGGATTTGGCATACTCTGGAACCTGTAGTCACTGAAAACAGAAAAGAGTTGAGTAGCCTGCAGCAACTTCAGAGAACCTATAGGGCCACGGGTTTATTAGAGACAGCAAGTGATTACAAGCTTCTAAAAGGAAAAGAAAGGCAAATCCTTCAAATTGGGAATCTGCATGTGTGAGTACAGATAAGATACACTGACAGGAAAGGCTCTAGACACCTCCAAAACCTCTAGCCAAACTGGTTAATGAAGTTCTTTTCCTTCACAAAGGCAGTCCATAGAGACTGGAAGAGGTGGCCGCATTTTCAAATACAAGCTCACAACACAAAATTACAAGACACACAAAGAAACAGGGAAATGCAGCCCAATCAGAGGAAGAAAATGAATTTCCAGAAACCAACCATAAAGAATCAGAGAAATATGAATTACCTGACAAATAATACAAAATACAGATCATAAAAATGTGCAGTAAGCATTCAATATGCATGAACAAAGTGAGACTGTTAGTAAAGAGATTGAAAGTATAATCCAGAACCAAACAAATTTTTGAGCAAAAGAATACAATAACTAAATTGAAAAGTCCACAGGGAGAATTCAACAGCAGATTTGATCAAGCAAAAGAATCAGTTAGCTCAAAGATTGGTCTTTTGAAATTATCTAGTCTGAAAGCAAAAAGAAAAAAAGAATGAAAAGAGGGAAGAAAGCCTAAAGGACATATGCTACACCATCAAACAGACCAATATACACAGGAAATTTCCAGAAGAAGAGAGAGGAAGGGAGTGGAAAGCTTTATTGAAGAAATAATGGCCAAAAACTTCTGAAATCTGAGGAAGGAAATGAATATGCAAATTCAAGAAGTCCAGTGAGGTTGGGCATGATGGTTCACTCCTGTAATCCCAGCACTTTGGGAGGCTGAGGCAGTGGATCACTTGAAACCAGGAGTTTGAGACCAGCCTCGCCAATATGGTGAAATCTCAAAATACAAAAATTATAAAATATAATACCATTATAAAATATAATAAAAATTATAAATATAACCCCAAGATACAAAAATTATAATATAATACCAAAAATACAAAAATTAGCTGGGCATGGTGAAGCATGCCTGTAATCGCAGGTACTCAGTAGGCTAAGGCAGGAGAATCACTTGAACCCAGGAGACAGAGATTGCAGTGAATTGCGATCACACCACTGCACTCCAGCCTGGGCAACATAGCAATACTCCATCTCAAAAACAAACAAGCAAACAAACAAAAGGAAGCCCAGTGAATCTCAACTAGGAGGAACTAAAAGAGGCCCACAACAAGACACTTTATAATCAAATTGTCGAAGTCAAAAACACAGGGAAAAACTTGAAAGCAGAATGAGAAAATCAACTTGATACAAACAGGGGAGCCTTCATAAGACTATCAACAGATTTCTGGCAAAACCCTTATGCTGAGAGGAAAAATGCCAAACAATGCTACATCCAGAAAAACTGTTATTTAAAAATGAAGGAGAAATAGACTTTCTCAAATAAACAAAGGCTAAGGAAAAGCATCACTACTAGATTTACCTTAGAAGAAATGCTGACATTGGTCAAGTTGAAATGAAAGGATGCTGGAAAGCAACACAATAGCATATGAAGGTATAAAGTTTACTGGTCAAGATAAATACGTAGTCAAATACAGAATATTACATTACTGTAATGGTTGCATATAAATCACATTTACTTTGGTATGGAAGTTAAAAAACAACAGTATAAAAATGAACTATAACTATAAAAAATATGTGAATGGATCCACAATATATAAAGATGTCATTTGTGGCATCAATAATGTAAAGTGTGTGGGAGAAGTAAAAGAACAGACTTTTCACACGCCATTTGGTATTACTTTAAAACAGATTGTTATAACTACAATATGTTTTATGTAAGCCTCATGGTAATTAAAAAGAACATACCTATAAAACATACACAAGAGAAAATGAGAATGGAATCGAAGCATGTCACTACAAAAAATTAAAGAAACACAATGGAGGAGACCAAGAGAGAAAAATAGGAACAAAAAAGCTACAACACAGAAAACAACAAAATGGCAATAGGATGATGCTTCTTATCAATAATTTCTATGAAAATGCATGGATTCAACTCCTCCATTAAAGACATACAGTGGCTGAATGAATTAAAAAAAAAAAGACAAAACTATATGCTGTCTACAAGAGACTCATCTTAAATGGAGCACACATATGCTGAAAGTGAAAAGATAGGAAAAGGTATTACAGCACTATTCACAATAGCAAAGACTTGGAACCACCCAGTCCAACAATGATAGATTGGATTAAGAAAATGTGGCACATATACACCATGGAATACTATGCAGCCATAAAAAATGATGAGTTCATGTCCTTTGTAGGGACATGGATGAAACTGGAAATCATCATTCTCAGCAAACTATCACAAGGACAAAAAACCAAACCCTGCATGTTCTCATTCATAGGTGGGAATTGAACAATGAGAACACATGGACACAGGAAGGGGAACATCACACTCCGGGGACTGTTGTGGGGTTGGGGGAGTGGGGAGGGATAGCATTAGGAGATATACCTAATGCTAAATGATGAGTTAATGGGTGCAGCACACCAACATGGCACATGGATACATATGTAACAAACCTGCACATTGTGCACATGTACCCTAAAACTTAAAGTATAATAATAATAAAATTTAAAAAAAAGTTTCAAGAGCTAAAAAAAAAGAATTTCAGTCATGCTAGATGAAAAAGCCCTAGAGATCTACTGTACAGTACTGTGCATGTAGTTAAATGCACACTTAAAAATTTAAGAGTGTAAATTTCATGTTAAATATTTCTGCAACAACCAACCAGTCAGTTATCTTGCCTAACTATCCTATTTAAATATTTTAAAATAGGATAAATATATCTATGTCACAAATGTATTATGAGGATTAATTTGCTAATATATGTAGAATTCATAGAACTGTGCCAGGAATGTTGTCAAGTGTTAATTTTATATAAATATATATAAATAAAATTTATTGTTCATTTTTGTTGCTATAGAAATTACTGATGCTTAATAAATTTTGATGATTGATTGATAATAAAGTGTTCAAAGATGTCAATAAAGTAATTGAACCAAGCACTAACAGGGCTATCAATTAAACCAATGGCAAAATTCTCTAGCAGGGTAAATTTTTAAAAGATGATTGAATAAGTGTATACGGTAACCTATTATACTTTCATCATTTTTGTTGTTGTTGTTGGCTTTTTTTTTTTTTTTTTGAGATGGGGTTCTCACTCTTCCACCCAGGCTAGGGTGCAGTGGTGTGACCATGGTTCACTGTAGCCTCAACCTCCTGGACTTAAGTGATCCTCCAACCTCAGCCTCTTGAGTAGCTAGGACCACTGGTGTGCAGCACCACATCCACCTAATTTATTTTTGTTTTTTGTAGAGATGAGGTCTTCCTATATTGCCCAGGCTAGTCTCAAACTCCTGGACTCAAGGGCTCCTCCCACCTTAGCCTTATAAAGTGCTGGCATCACAGCTGTGAGCCACTACACCTAGTATCATTGTTTTTTGTTTTTTGGGGTTTTGTTTTTTATTTATTTTTCTAATTTATATTTTTAATTCAACAGCTTTTGGGGTGCAAGTAGTTTTTGGTTACATGAACGAATTGTATAGTAGTGAAGTCTGAGATTTGCCATTGTTAATCTTTGTTCAAAGCAACTGGTAACAGATCTATTACTATTATTCATTATTTCCTCCTATATTAATATTCAATCCATTTTTTATCTTACCTAACTTCAATTTAATGGCACTCAATAATAAATTGAGTATATTAACACCATGCAACTGTGTAGCATTAACTGAGATTATATGTAGATTTTGAAGCAGGAGCAAGAACCTTGGAACTAGTGCTGGATTTTCCCTATTAGCTGTGTGACTTCAGGCAAATTACTTAACCTTATCTGGCTCACTTCTCTCATCTGAGAGGATAAGGATGGAAAACTAAGGTGCCTTCCAGACAAGTGTTTTCTCCTGAGTAACCTCAGTACCCAGGCCTTGCTGCTTCTGCCTTGAGGCACATTTCCACGTACCATCACATTCAACTAATAAAAGTTCCACGTTCCAAATGCACTGAAATGTATTTTTACTCAAGTTTCTGAAGGCAAAGGGAGGTACATTGCATGACACAGAGTAAATGCTCTAGAATTTCTCTTTGCTACATTCTGTCCTCCAAATATCCCCTCTCTCTGACCCCGTATTTTGCTTCCAAAACTCTTTCCCCTCAAACCTACCTTTAATGATTCAGCATTGGCTTTTGTTGTAACATGCTCTCTCACTGCACCCTTCCACATTCAGCTGTATGTTATGTAGATCAATTTAGTCTCTTTAGATTTCAATCAATTATTTTTATGAATTATTCCAATCGGCCCCACAGAACAAAGTAAGAAAACATTTATAACTTAATTCTTTTCCTTTTATCTGTATGAAATTTTAAAGTTTGCCAACAATTCTGTGTCCCAATTCTGATACAATCATGTATAACATTGAACATAATCCTAAAGAATATCCTTGAAAAGAGACTCGTAGCTTTGGCAGTACCAAGAGCAGCATTACTGCCAGACACAAAATGTGTAATTAAAATAGAATGACACAATGCTTTTTTTCTTTTAATCAAAAATATGGTTGTTTGAAGAATGCATTGCAGAGCTCAAATCTTGGCTAAGAAATAGAAAATAATAAATGAGTTAGAGCTATCCTTTCTTCCATTTGCAGGAGATTCTTCCATTATGTTTGTGCTCAAAATAAGATACAATCTTCTTAATGAAATTGCTTTTTGAAATAAGTTGCAAAATTTGTTACCAGATACCACAATAAATGAATTACAAATACTTTCAGAAATAATCTTCCCATCATTTTTGGCTACTTTTATTTTTATTTATTTGTGTTTATTAGATAAGAACTATTTAATTGTCGCTACATGTACAAGAGATACAGTCTTAAAATAAGGAACTCCAATGATATGGAAAAACTCAATTGACTAAAAGTCATTCATTTATTATTTCAGAGAATAAGACACTGAAATGATAAAGCAAAGGTTGAAATGCTAGTATTTCACATTTTACCCTTGCTGGCCAACTTTGTTAAAAAAAAAAACAGTAGGTGTATTACAAGTTTCAAAGATATTTTCAAGACTTTTGACATTTCTAGACATTATAGTTGAATTTACAAACTTACCAAAATTACTTCTCAATCATCATGGGCCCAAATAGCTATCATATTATTTTTATCAACTCAGGTATACAGTGGCTTGTCCTTTAGTAAATTAAGAAGGCATTTATAGACTTTTCTAAATGGAATACTATTTTTGCTCTATGTCCACAATTTCAGGCTTTCAAAACAAGACGTTTTGGTCCAATATAAACCCATTAAAAAAAAAAAAAAAGAAGACATGCCTTTCTCCCACATAATTATGGCTTACTAACTAGAAAAATACATACACACACACGTATATGCACACACAAGATACAAGTGCCTAACTATGAGTTTTTTGACCCTTGTTCTCTGGTAGTATGTTGCTTTTTTCTCATGGTTCTTTTTATATATTTCAGTAGAAATAACCAGCCATAAGAAAAGTGTCACATAGCTTTACCAGCATGCCAATTCTGATATCTGGTACTCTCATGGCTCCAGTTAAGTGAAACCATTTTACTCACAGCTCCTCACAGGGAGATAGCTTTAGAAGGCTGGGACTTGTGCAACGTGACTTAGCTCTCTGTTGGCCAAACCAGAAACAGGCACTTAATTCAAGTTCAACAATAATCTAGAGATTGTTGTCCAGCAACACATGATGTTGCCTGCTAAAACAAGGTAAGCTTAATTAAGCTGATTTTCTCTGGAATGTATGCTTGGAAAGAACTGAGTAATTAATAGACAGAGCTAAAGCTGAACAGATGCATACACATGATCAAGAAGGTATAATCTGGGCTTAGATGCAGAAATCAAATCTGAGAATGAAGAATTACAGAAAGCCAAATTCATGAGCACACAGAGGTTATGAGATACAGAAAAGTTGAATAAAGGAAGAAGAGTAAATACCAAGTCAGAAGCAAAGGAAATACTGAAAAAAGGAGAGTAACAGAGTTAATGCTTTGACACTAGATGGAAGGTATATGCCTGCTCCTATGTGGAGTACTGCAAAAGCATCCTAATTGTTGCCCTGTCAGGCTAGCTCGCTAGGATCCACTTATTCTCCTACAATAGCCAGTGTAGGCTTTTAAATTAAGCATCATTTCACTTGGCAACCTTGCTTGAAATCCTCCAAGATCTTCCCATTTTACTGAGAATACAATCTAAGGTCTTTTATGAGCTACCCAGTTCCTCCTGCTCCAGCCCATCTTGTACCATGCTCTCTTCCTGCTCACTTAGCATCTGTATTTTAAACATTTTGTCTCCAAATCTTCTCTGTATTCAGAGCTCTGATCAAATGTCAGCCCTTCTCAGAGGACTTCCCAAACCACCCATTCTAAAGTACTGTCAGGTACCACCACGATGCCCCTAAGCCCTCTACCACCCCCTTATACATAACCTAGTTGTATTCTCTTTTTAGCACTTGTCACTAGCTGCAGTTCTCTTATATGTTTACCAGTTAAGGTTTTCAGCCTTTCACCTCCTAGGAAATGTAGACAAAGACCGTGCCTATATTCCCAGTGCTTAGAACATAGTAGTAACTAAGTAAAATGCTTAAGAAAGGAATGATGAAAAGATAAAAGGAGAAGAGGATGAAAAGAGGGAGGTAGGAAGAAATGAAGGGAGAATGGGAGGAAGGAGGAAATATAATTCCTCTTAAAGAAATCTAGAGTGCTGCTTTGGAGTCTTTCTTATTGTAGATACTGCTTTTCCTCCATGAGACCTTGAATTTTCTATAATTCTGCAGTTCTGCTTTGTCTGTGTCCTGATAGTCTACGTTTTCCTGGTCATCTGATGAACCTAGAGCTTAATAAATTCATACTTATATGAAGTAGCTTGCATATATTTCAATTCCTCCTTATAACAGAGGGAAGAAAATCTTATAAGAGTAGCAGTAATGGCAGAGAAAAACTGACCATTTAAGGATACGGCAGTTCTACTTATTTCTTCACTGATAAAAAAGCAGAAAAAGTTTAAATAATTTTATTTGGTTCTAGTTTCTATTATATCCTACAAATTATTTCATCAAAAGTTTTTAAGAACAAGCAAAAACATATTATAATCTTACCACCCATGGAATATTACTGATAATGCTGTTTGCATGCATTTTAAATAAACATTCAGTCACAATGGCTGAAATTATTTGTAACTTGATTTTTTACTTATTAACATATCAGTAATATTCCCATATATTTATTCTTCTGTATGCTTCTTTTTATGCCTATAGTTTATTTTATACAATGTGAATGATGTCATGTGGCTTACCATTATGTTTTTCCTTTAGATTACATTGAAATTTTCACAAGTATAAATAATAGTGAGATGAACTTTTACAAAATTAGATTTTTATATACATTCATAATTTTTCCTTGGGATAAATTCAATGAATTATACTTTGCCATGTATTTTAATGTCATCTGAGTCACAATCATATAACTTTAAAATAACAAAAATTCAACAATCAAAATTCAATTGAATTACGTTCCTTGTTAAAAAATGGGTAAGAAAGAATATTTGTAGGCATCATGAAATAGCTGACTTTTTTCTTTACACTATTGTAGCACAGTGCAGATATAATGACCAGTTTAGATAGCAGAGGAGAAAGATACTGCCTCAAAATATGCACAGAGGGAACATTAATAGGACTTTAATGAGCCTTTCTTAATTGTCTGGTTTTTAAAAGAACAAAATCTATAGTGAGAAAAGAAATATAAAGTAAAGTTGCCAATCAAATGACAGATTTGCAGAATTCTTACTTACAATCATAGATGCCATTAAGGTTTGCCTATTAACATCTATTAAACACAATTTTCTAAAAGACTCCGAACGTTCCCAGTGACTTGAGATCAGTGCCTATGTTCCTTCAATTACAACCAGACAAACCAGGGGAAAGGAAGGGGTGAATAGATGCAGAAAGAATACGTCCTTTCCATCAATTTTTTAAATTAGCCCTCAGTTTGAAATCCTCTGAAGAACTGCCTCACATGCTGAAGGGACGAGGATAGGCCTTTCTTAATCAGGGATGACACGAAATCAAGACATTTCAGAACAATACCTGCAGGAAAGGATAAGTATTCTGACAACGTCAATGTCTGCAAACATCCCCCAATGCCACCAGGTAAAAAATAATCACCATCAGCAGTATCCAATGCTTATTCAGCAAGCCATGGACCTAAATGACCCTCACTCAGATTTCTGCTGTAAGATTTACAGAGATAAAGAAGCTGAAATTCAGCTTAACAAGAAAAGTCACTAAAAAAGAAGACTCAAAATCAGATATATGATCACTAATAATCAATGGTGTCTAAACTGCCAAACAGCAGGCAGTCGGTATGCATCCTTTATTTATCATTTCAGAACTTGCCATAGTGTTGTGAAAAGCATTTTGAAGGACGTAGAGAAACTGTATGTATATAATTAATTCTAATGGTGTGGTAAAGCCAGTGCCACAGCACATATTGACTGTCTCTTCCTAACTCTATTTCTTTAGTGAAACCACAATGGTAGCTGGAAATTGGTCATGATGGAAGTATTTACATGAAAATTTCCAAACACTACATATTAGGACTCTTTTTCCCATAATGCCAATTGTTAATGTATTCGTACTACCTTGGAATACTAATTATATTTTTGTGGATTATATATTCACATATACAAACTCTCCTGATGGAAAAAGTTTACAATAAAAGAATTAGTCATGGGCTATGTTGGTTAGTGATGTTAATATTAGGTACAGAAAACACATTTTTGGCTGGGTGCGGTGGCTCACACCTGGAATCCCAGCACTTTGAGAGGACAAGGAGGGCGAATCATTTGAGGTCTGGAGTTGGAGACCAGCCTGACCAACATGGTGAAACCCCATCTCTACTAAAAATACAAAAAAATTAGCTGGGCATGGTAGTGCACGCCTGTAATACCAGCTACTCGAGAGGCTGAGGCAGAAGAATCACTTGAACCCGGGAGGTGGAGGTTGCAGTTAGCCAAAATCACATCACTGCACTCCAGCCTGGGCAACAGAGCAAGACTCTGTCTGAAAAAACAACAACAAAAAACACATTTTTAATACAGACTCCAGTGTCAGCCAAAGAAGCAACTTGATTTTTGCTTAAGCACATTGTCTACTGGGATGATAATTTGCAAATACACTTTTTATGATTATATAATTTTATTGAGGTGTATTTTACATAGCATAAAATGCACAGATCCTAATAAAGCTCCATGAATTTTAACAGATGTATAATTCATGTAACTTACAATAAAATCAAGGCATAGATAATTCCTATCACCTCTGAATGTTGTTTCGTTTCTTTTCCAGTCAAGAACCAAACTCATCCTACTCTTTGCTCAGGCAACTGTAGTCCGATTTCTAACATTATAGATTTAGCTTTATTTATTCTAGGACACCATCTAAAAGGGATATTATAATGACTACGTCTTTGTGTCTGACTTCTTTCACTCAGAATAATACTTTGAAACTCATTCTTGCTTGTTAACAGAAATAAGACTTATTCTTGTTTTTTAAAAAATTAATCTTTTTATTTGCAAGTAATTTTAAATTTACAGAAAAGTAACAAGAATTAGAGTAATACTGCCAGGCGCGGTGGCTCACGCTTGTAATCCCAGCACTTTGGGAGGCCGAGGCGGGCGGATCACGAGGTCAGGAGATCGAGACCACAGTGAAACCCCGTCTCTACTAAAAATACAAAAAATTCGCCGGGCGTGGTGGCGGGCGCCTGTAGTCCCAGCTACTCGGAGAGGCTGAGGCAGGAGAATGGCGTGAACCCAGGAGGCGGAGCTTGCAGTGAGCAGAGATCGCGCCACCGCACTCCAGCCTGGGTGACAGAGCGAGACTCCGTCTCAAAAAAAAAAAAAAAGAATTAGAGTAATACCACAAACAACTTTATGCCTATTACCAGATTTATGTATCTGTTTTACCATTTGCATGTGCTCTCTCTCTCGTGTTTTATACGTGCATATATACACACACATACATACACACACATACATAGTTATGCATATATGTAAATATCTCCATATATACATTTTTATATAATAAATAGAACTTTTTTGAAACATTTGAAGAGCTA
Organism: Hylobates moloch; assembly: GCF_009828535.3. NCBI lineage: Eukaryota > Metazoa > Chordata > Mammalia > Primates > Hylobatidae > Hylobates > Hylobates moloch. Next base: position 72,057,822 of record NW_026652277.1, read on the forward strand.
CATGCATCATGGCACTTTACCAATATATATTCAGCATGCTACTTAAAAATAGATTTTCCCTTAGAAAATCTCATTACATTTTTCAACTTAAGCAAATTTGTTTTCAGCAAGATTTTTTAATAAACTACACCATATTCTCATTTTTTCAATAGACCCAGTAATGATCTCTAAGCTATCCTTTTCTCCTATACACAGTCCATTCTAGAATCAGACTTGTTTTCATTAGAGGAGTATTTTTTGTATGATTTAAATTGTTTATTTATGCATTCTTTGAGAGATATTTGGGTTGTGTCAAGTCTAAGGCTATTATAAATAAAGCTGTTGTAAACATTTTTGGCCACATTCTTTCGAGGACATGAGATATCATTCCCCTAGAAAAATAACTAGCAATAAAATTGTTGGGTCATAGGATAGATGTTTTAACTTTTTAAGAATTACTACACAGTTTTCTAAAGTACTTGTGCAATTTTACAGATTCCAAAACTAAATGAGCATTCGTTACTCCATACTCTCTCAAACATTTATCATTGTCAGTCTTTAAATTTCAACAATCTAGAAAAATGTGAACTGGAATATCTCATTTTGGTTTATTTAACCCATAATGCCCTGATTACAAATAATGTTAAGCAACTTTTCATGGCTTATTGGCCATTTTTTATATTTTCTTTTGTAATAATCTGCTCAAGCCTTTTTTCTCATTCTTTTGTTGATTTTGTTTTTATTATTGACTTGTAGATGTTCTTCATACATCATTCATGAAACTCCTTTGTTAGTTATACGTATTGTGAATATTTCCCTATTATTTGGCTTGCTTTTCTGGCAAAGATGACTTTTTATAAAGAAAATTGAAAATTTCGGAGCCAAGATGGCCGAATAGGAACAGCTCCAGTCTACAACTCCCAGTGTGAGTGATGCAGAAGACAGGAGATTTCTGCATTTCCAACGGAGGTACCGGGTTCATCTCACTGGGCAGTGTCAGAAGGTGGGTGCAGGACAGTGGGTGCAGTGCACCAAGCATGAACCGAAGCAGGGCGAGACATCGCCTCACCCAGGAAGCACAAGGGGTCAGGGAATTCCCTTTCCTAGTCAAAGAAAGGGGTGACAGATGGCACCTGGAAAATCAGGTCACTCCCACTGCACTTTTCCAACAGTCTTAGCAAACGGCACACCAGGAGATTATATCCCACGCCTGGCTTGGAGGGTCCTATGCCCATGGAGCCTCACTCATTGCTAGCACAACAGTCTGAGATCAAACTGCAAGGCAGCAGGGAGGCTGGGGGAAGGGCGCCCGCCATTGCTGAGGCTTGAGTAGGTAAACAAAGCGGACAGGAAGCTCGACCTGGGTGGAGCCCACCGCAGCTCAAGGAGGCCTGCCTGCCTCTGTAGACTCCACTTGTGGGGCCAGGGCATAGCCAAGCAAAAGACAGCAGGAAGCTCTGCAGACTTAAATGTCCCTGTCTGACAACTTTGAAGAGAGTAGTTGTTCTCTCAGCACGCAGCTTCACATCTGAGAACTGACAGAATGCCTCCTCAAGTGGGTCCCTGACCCCTGAGTAGCCTAACTGGGAGGCACCACCCAGTAGAGGCAGACTGACACCTCACACGGCCGGGTACTCCTCTGAGACAAAACTTCCAGAGGAACAATCAGGCAGCAGCATTTGTGGTTCACCAATATCCGCTGTTCTGCAGTCTCTGCTGCTGATACCCACGCAAACAGGGTCTGGAGTGGACCTCCAGCAAACTCCAAAAAACCTGCAGCTGAGGGTCCTGACTGTTAGAAGGAAAACTAACAAACAGAAAGGACATCCACACCAAAACCCCATCTGTAGGTCACCATCATCAAAGACCAAAGGTAGATAAAACCACAAAGATGGGGAAAAAACAGAGCAGAAAAACTGGAAACTCTAAAAATCAGAGCACTGCTCCTCCTCCAAAGGAACACAGCTGCTCACCAGCAATGGAACAAAGCTGGACAGAGAATGACTTTGACAAGTTGAGAGAAGAAGGCTTCAGACGATCAAACTACTCCAAGCTAATGGAGGAAGTTCGAACCCACAACAAAGAAGTTAAAAACCTTGAAAAAAAATTAGACTAATGGCTAACTAGAATAACCAATGCAGAGAACTCCTTAAAGGACCTGATGGAGCTGAAAACCACGGTACGAGAAGTACGTGATGAATGCACAAGCCTCAGTAGCCAATGTGATCAACTGGAAGAAAGGGTATCAGTGATAGAAGATCAAATGAATGAAATGAAGTGAGAAGAGAAGTTTAGAGAAAAAAGAATAAAAAGAGATGAACAAACCCTCCAAGAAATATGAGACTATGTGAAAAGACCAAATCTATGTCTGACTGGTGTACCTGAAAGTGACGGGGAGAATGGAACCAAGTTGGAAAACACTCTGCAGGATATTATCCAGGAGAACTTCCCCAACCTAGCAAGGCAGGCCAACATTCAAATTCAGGAAATACAGAGAATGCCACAAAGATACTCCTCAAGAAAAGCAACTTCAAGACACATAATTGTCAGATTCACCAAAGTTGAAATGAAGGAAAAAATGCTAAGGGCAGCCAGAGAGAAACGTCAGGTTACCCACAAAGGGAAGCCCATCAGACTAACAGCTGATCTCTCAGCAGAAACTCTACAAGACAGAAGAGAGTGGGGGCCAATATTCAACATTCTTAAAGAAAAGAATTTTCAACCCAGAATTTCATATCCAGCCAAACAAAGCTTCATAAGTGAAGGAGAAATAAAATTCTTTACAGACAAGCAAATGCTGAGAGATTTTGTCACCACCAGGCCTGCCCTAAAAGAGCTCCTGAAGGAAGCACTAAACATGGAAAGAAACAACTGGTACCAGCCACTGCAAAAACATGCCAAATTGTAAAGACCATCGAGGCTAGGAAGAAACTGCATCAACTAATGAGCAAAATAACCAGCTAACATCATAATGACAGGATCAAATTCATACATAACAATATTAACCTTAAATGTAAATGGGCTAAAAGATCCAATTAAATGACACAGACTGGCAAATTGGATAAAGAGTCAAGACCCATAAGTGTGCTGTATTCAGGAAACCCATCTCACGTGCAGAGACACACATAGGCTCAAAATAAAGGGATGGAGGAAGATCTACCAAGCAAATGGAGAACAAAAAAAGGCAGGCACTGCAATCCTAGTCTTGGATAAAACAGACTTTAAACCAACAAAGATCAAAAGAGACAAAGAAGGCCATTACATAATGGTAAAGGGATCAATTCAACAAGAAGAGCTAACTATCCTAAATATATATGCACCCAATACAGGAGCACCCAGATTCATAAAGCAAGTCGTGAGTGACCTACAAAGAGACTTAGACTCCCACACAATAATAATGGGAGACTTTAACACCCCACTGTCAACATTAGACAGATCAACGAGACAGAAAGTTAACAAGGATATCCAGGAATTGAACTCAGCTCTGAGAACAGACACTTCTCAAAAGAAGACATTCATACAGCCAACAGACACATGAAAAAATGCTCATCATCACTGGCCATCAGAGAAATGCAAATCAAAACCACAATGAGATACCATCTCACACCAGTTAGAATGGCCATCATTAAAAAGTCAGGAAACAACAGGTGCTGGAGAGGATGTGGAGAAATAGGAACACTTTTACACTGTTGGTGGGACTGCAAACTAGTTCAACCATTGTGGAAGACAGTGTGGTGATTCCTCAGAGATCTAGAACTAGAAATACCATTTGACCCAGCCTTCCTATTACTGGGTATATACTCAAAGGATTATAAATCATGCTGCTATAAAGACACATGCACACGTATGTTTATTGTGGCACTATTCACAATAGCAAAGACTTGGAACCAACCCAAATGTCCAACAATGATAGACTGGATTAAGAAAATGTGGCACATATACACCATGAAATACTATGCAGCCCTAAAAAATGATGAGTTCATGTCCTTTGTAGGGACATTCATGAAGCTGGAAACCATCACTCTCAGCAAACTATGGCAAGGACAAAAAACCAAACACCATATGTTCTCACTCACAGGTGGGAATTGAGCAATGAGAACACATGGACACAGGAAGGGGAACATCACACACCAGGGCCTGTTGTGGGGTGGGGGGAGTAGGGAGGGATAGTATTAGGAGACACACCTAATGTTAAATGATGAGTCAATGGGTGTAGCACACCAACATGTCACATGTATACATATGTAACAAACCTGCACGTTGTGCACGTGTACCCTAAAAGTATGATTAAAAAAATAAAGAAAATTTTTCATTAAGTACTCATTTTATTTTTCTATCTAAGAAATATTGTACTAATATAAAGTTTAGAACCTATTCTTTTTGCTTATATAATTAGTTCTATAATCTATCTTAATTTTGGAAAATGTTATTCAAAACAGTCAGCATTCTTCTTTTCCCCCATAGTCATCTAGTTGTTTCAGAAACATTTGTTCAAAGGGTTTCCTTTTCCCATGGTATGGTATTGGCACATTTAAAAAGCATACTTCATCATATATTGTGGATCTATTTCTGTACCTGTATTATCTTTCATTCAACTATTTGTCTGTGCTAATGCTAACACCGCACTGTCCAGATCACTGGTAAGCTTAAAGCAAGACTTGGACTTAGATAATATATATCATCTCTGTTCTTTTTCAAGATTATTTTGTTTTTTCTTGGGCCACTTTGTTTTCCTATACATTGAAGTATCAGCTTATTCTTTAAATAAAATTTTATTTCCTGGAAATGTGATAGGATTTTTATTGCCTCTATAGCTAAATGTGAAGTGAATTTACATCTTAAGCATTGAGACTTCCAACTGAGTACTCTGCATATTTCTCCATTTATTTAGTGATTTTTAAATTTATCTCAACAATGTACTGTAGTATTATAGAGTACTATGCAATGTAACAATGCATTGTTGCTAGTATACACAAATTTAATTATCTTTTATTAATTGATTTTATGTCATAGGAAGATGCTAAATTCAATCTTTATGCTTTTTATTTCTTTATTTTGGCTTATAAGACCTCCAGAACAATGTTGGGGGCAGGGCATAGCTGAACAAAAGGCAGCAGAAACTTCTGCAGACTTAAACGTCCCTGTCTGACAGCTTTGAAGAGAGTAGTGGTTCTCCCAGCATGCAGCTTCAGATCTGAGAACTGACAGACTGCCTCTTCAAGTGGGTCCCTGACCTCTGAGTAGCCCAACTAGAAGGCACCTCCCAGAAGGGGCCGACTGACACCTCATACGGCCGGGTGCTCCTCTGAGACAAAGCTTACAGAGGAATGATCAGACAGCAACATTTGCTGTTCTGCAATATTTGCTGTTCTGCAGTCTCTGCTGGTGATACCCAGGCAAACAGGGTCTGGAGTGGACCTCCAGCAAACTCCAACAGAACTGCAGCTGAGGGTCCTGACTGTTAGAAGGAAAACTAACAAACAGAAAGGACATCCACAACAAAACCCCATCTGTACGTCACCATCATCAAAGAACAAAGGTAGATAAAACCACAAAGATGGGGAGAAACCAGAACAGAAAAAGCTGAAAATTCTAAAAATCAGAGGTCCTTTTCTCCTCCAAAGGAATGCCGCTCCTTGCCAGCAACAGAACAAAGCTGGACGGAGAATGACTTTGATGAGTTGAGAGAAGGCTTCAGATGATCAGTAATAACAAGCTTCTCTGAAGCAAAGGAGGATGTTCGAACCCATTGCAAAGAAGCTAAAAACCTTGAAAAAAGATTAGACGAATGGCTAACTGGAGTAAACATCATAGAGAAGACTGTAAATGACCTGATGGACCTGAAAACCATGGCAGGAGAACTATGTGATGCATGCACAAGCTGCATTAGCTGATTCGATCAAGTGGAAGAAAGGGTATCAGTGATTGAAGATCAAATGAATGAAAAGAAGTGAGAAGAGAAGTTTAGAGAAAAAAGGGTAAAAAGAAATGAACAAAGCCTCCAAGAAATATGGAACTATGTGAAAAGACCAAATCGACATCTGATTGGTGTACTTGAAAGTGATGGGGAGAATGGAACCAAGCTGGAAAACACTCTTCAGGATATTACCCAGGAGAACTTCCCCAATCTAGCAAGGCAGGAAATACGCATTCAAATTCAGGAAATACAGAGAACGCCACAAAGATACTCCTCGAGAAGAGCAACTCCAAGACACATAATTGTCAGATTTGCCAAAGTTGAAATGAAGGAAAAAATGCTAAGGGCAGCCAGAGGGAAAGGTCAGGTTACCCACAAAGGGAAGCCTGTCAGACTAACAGCGGATTTCTTGGCAGAAACTCTACAAGCCAGAAGTGAGTGGGGGCCAATATTCAACATTCTTAAAGAAAATAATTTTCAACCCAGAATTTCATATCCTGCCAAACTAAGCTTCATAAGTGAAGGAGAAATAAAATCCTTTACAGACAAGCAAATGCTGAGAGATTTTTGTCACCACCAGGCCTGCCTTACTGAAGGAAGCACTAAACATGGAAGGGAAAAACCAGTACCAGCCACTGCAAAAACATGCCAAATTGTAAAGACCATTGATTTTAGGAAGAAACTGCGTCAACTAATGAGCAAAATAACCACCTAACATCATAATGACAGGATCTAATTCACACATAGCAATCCTTAAATGTAAATGGGCTAAATGCTCCAATTAAAAGACACAGACTGGCAAATTGGATAGAGTCAAGATCCATCAGTGTGCTGTATTCAGGAAAACCATTTCACCTGCAGAGACACACATAGGCTCAAAATAAAGGGACGGAGGAAGATCTACCAAGCAAATGGAAAACAAATAAAAAGGAGGGGTTACAATCCTAATCTCTGATAAAACAGACTTTAAACCAACAAAGACCAGAAGAGAGAAAGAAGGCCATTACATAATGGTAAAGGGATCAATTCAACTCTTCAATAGAAGAGCTAACTTTCCTAAATATATATGCACCCAATACAGGAGCACCCAGATTCGTAAAGCAAATCCTTAGAGACCTATAAAGAGACTTAGACTCCCACACAATAATAATGGGGGACTTTAACACCCCACTGTCAACATTAGACAGAACAACGAGACAGAAAGTTAACAAGGATATCCAGGAATTGAACTCAGCTCTGCACCAAGTGGACCTAATAGACATCTACAGAATCCTCCACCCCAAATCAACAGAATATACATTCTGCTCAGCACCACATCGCACTTATTGCAAAATTGACCACATGGTTGGAAGTAAAGCACTCCTCAGCAAATGTAAAAGAACAGAAATTATAACAAACTGTCTCTCAGACCACAATGCAATCAAACTAGAACTCACGATTAAGAAACTCACTCAAAACCACTTAACTACATGGATATTGAACAACCTGCTCCTGAATGACTACTGGGTACATAACAAAATGAAGGCAGAAATAAAGATGTTCTTTGAAACGAATGAGAACAAAGACACAACATACTAGAGTCTCTGGAACACATTTAAAGCAGTGTGTAGTGGGAAATTTATAGCACTAAATGCCCACAAGAGAAAGCAGGAAAGATCTAAAATTGACACTCTAACATCACAATTAAAAGAACTAGAGAAGCAAGAGCAAACACATTCAAAAGCTAGCAGAAGGCAAGAAATAACTAAGATCAGAGCAGAAATGAAGGAGATAGAGACACAAAAAAAACCCTTCAAAAAAATCAACGAATCCAGGAGCCGAAAGATCAACAAAATTGATAGACTGCTAGCAAGACTAATAAAGAAGAAAAGAGAGAAGAATCAAGTAGACACAATAAAAAATGATAAAGGGGATATCACCACTGATCCCACAGAAATACAAACTACCATCAGAGAATAACATAAACAACTCTATGCAAATAAACTAGAAAATCTAGAAGAAATGGATAAATTCCTTGACACGTACATCATCCCAAGACTAAACCAGGAAGAAGCTGAATCTCTGAATAGACCAATAACAGGCTATGAAAAGGAGGCAACAATTAACAGCCTACCACCCCAAAAAATCCAGGACCAGACGGACTCACAGCCAAATTCTACCAGAGGTAAAAAGAGGACCTGGTACCATTCCTTCTGAAATTCCAATCAATAGATAAAGAGGGAATCCTCCCTAACTCATGGGTCTAGCATCATCCTGATGCCAATGCCTGGCAGAGACACAACAAGAAAAGAGAATTTTAGACCAATATCCCTGATGAACATTGACGCAAAAATCCTCAATAAAATACTGGCAAACTTAAACCAGCAGCACATCAAAAAGCTTATCAACCATGATCAAGTGGGCTTCATCCCTGGTATGCAAGGCTGGTTCAATAAACACAAATCAATAAATGTAATACATCATATAAACAGAACCAAAGACAAAAACCACATGATTTCTCAACAGATGCAGAAAACGCCTTCAACAAAACTCAACAGCCCTTCATGCTAAAGACTCTCAATAAATTAGGTATTGATGGGACCTATCTCAAAATAATAAGAGTTATTTTGACAAACCCACAGCCAATATCATACTGAATGGGCAAAAACTGGAAGCATTCCCTTTGAAAACTGGCACAATACAGGGATGCCCTGTCTCACCACTCCTATTCAACATAGTGTTGGAAGTTCTGGCCAGGGCAATCAGGGAGGAGAAAGAAATAAAAGTATTCAATTAGGAAAAGAGGAAGTCAAATTGTCCCTGTTTGCAGATGACATGATTGCATATTTAGAAAACCCCATCATCTCAGCCCAAAATCTCCTTAAGCTGATAAGCAACTTCAGCAAAGTCTTAGGATACAAAATCAATGGGCAAAAATCACAAGCATTCTTACACACCAATAACAGACAAACAGAGAGCCAAATCATGAGTGAACTCCCATTCACAATTGTTTCAAAGAGAATAAAATACATAGGAATCCAACTTACAAGGAATGAGGAGGACCTCTTCAAGGAGAACTACAAACCACTGCTCAATGCAATAAAAGAGGACACAAACAAATGGAAGAACATTCCATGCTCATGGATAGGAAGAATCAATATCATGAAAATAGCCAAACTGTCCAAGGTAATTTATAGATTCAATGCCATCCCCATCAAGCTACTAATGACTTTCTTCACAGAACTGGAAAAAACTACTTTAAAGTTCATATGGAACCAAAAAAGAGCCCACATTGCCAAGACAATCCTAAGCCAAAAGGACAAAGCTGGAGGCATCATGCTACCTGACTTCAAACTATAGTACAAGGCTACAGTAACCAAAATAGCATGGTACTGGTACCAAAACAGAGATATAGATCAATGGAACAGAACAGAGCCCTCAGAAATAATACCACACATCTACAACCATGTGATCTTTGACAAACCTGACAAAAACAAGAAATGGGAAAAGGATTCCCTATTTAATAAATGGTGCTGGGAAAACTGGTAGCCATATGTAGAAAGCTGAACCTGGATCCCTTCCTTACATGTTATGCAAAAATTAATTCAAGATGGATTAAAGACTTTAAATGTTAGACCTAAAACCATAACAACCCTAGAAGAAAACCTAGGCAATACCATTCAGGAGATAGGCATGGGCAAGGATTTCATGTCTAAAACACCAAAAGCAATGGCAACAAAAGCCAAAATTAACAAATGGGATCTAATTAAACTAAAGAGCTTCTGCACAGCAAAAGAAACTACCATCAGAATGAACAGGCAACCTACAGAATGGGAGAAAATTTTTGCAATCTACCCATCTGACAAAGGGCTAATATCTAGAATTTACAAAGAATTTAAACAAATTTACAATAAAAAATCAAACAACCCCATCAAAAAGTGGGCAAGGATATGAACAGACCCTTCTCTAAAGAAGACATTTATGCAGCCAAAAGACACATGAAAAAATGCTCATCATCACTGGCCATCAGAGAAATGCAAATCAAAACCACAATGAGATACCATCTCACACCAGTTAGAATGGCCATCATTAAAAAGTCAGGAAACAACTGGTGCTGGAGAGGATGTGGAGAAATAGGAACACTTTTACACTGTTGGTGGGACTGTAAACTAGTTCAACCATTGTGGAAGACAGTGTGGCGATTCCTCAGGGATCTAGAACTAGAAATACCATTTGACCCAGCAATCCCATTACTGGGTATATACCCAAAGGATTATAAATCATGCTGCTATAAAGACACATGCACAGGTACGTTTATTGCGGCACTATTCACAATAGCAAAGAGTTGGAACCAACTCAAATGTCTATCATTGATAGACTGGATTAAGAAAATGTGGCACATATACACCATGGAATACTACGCAGCCATAAAACGGATCAGTTCATGTCTTTGTAGGAACATGGATGAAGCTGGGAACCATCATTCTGAGCAAACTATCACAAGGACAGAAAAGCAAACACCGCATGTTCTCACTCATAGGTGGGAATTGAACAATGAGAACACTTGGACACAGGACTGGGAACATCACACACTGGGGCCTGTCCTGGGATGGGGGGATGGGGGAGGGACAGTATTAGGAGATATACCTAAAGTTAATGACGAGTCAAAGGGTGCAGCACACCAACATGGCACATGTATACATATGTAACAAACCTGCAAGTTGTGCACATGTACCCTAGAACTTAAATTTAAAAAATACAATGTGAAATCATCCTTGCCTTTTTTCTGATCTTAAGAAAAATGCATTCAAAACTTCACTATTAAAACTGAGATCAACTATAGGTTATTGTAGATGCCTTTTTATCAGAATGAGGACATTCTGCTCTATTCCTAGATTGCTGGTAGTTTTTATTATCAATGGGTAGTAAATTTTATCAAATCTGTTATTTCTTTTTCTGTTTGCATCTACTGCAACATCCACAGTTTTTCTTCCTTATTCTGTCAATGTGGCAAATTACATTATATGATTACAAATTTAATGAGTTATAAATTACTTTTTTTCTTTTTTTGAGACAGAGTCTCCCTCTTTGGCCAAGGCTGGAATACAGAATGAGGTGTAAATTACTTTTAACAATCCACAATACAAGTGTACAATTTGGTATGCCCAAAAACAAAGAGAAGGTGCGAGTTTTATTAGAAAGAAATGTTATATGTTGTTTTAAAGGAAAGTATGTTGACACCAGTAAAGTTTTGAGGAGGAGGCAAGCTCTGAATGGTGAGTGATGGCAATGGGTAAAGCTAGTCTTAAAGTCTCAGCAGCTTGTTTTAGTAGCTATTATATGAAACTGGTTTCAGGTTATTACAAGCAATTTCAGAAGCTGCGCTTGCAGAGAGAATTACATGCTTGGAGTGATGTTGTATACCTTGAGTGCTTTTTCCTCCTGGCCTCTTGATTCTGCTTTAGTTGGATATAACCAGAATGACCCAAGTCGTATGATGGACTTTCACAATGGAAATGTTCTATTTTATGATTGTGGTGGCTGTTACATGACTATATATATTTGATCAGACTAGTTAAACTGTAATTTTTAAATTTAGAGATAAATCTTTATATTTTGACTTTGACACCACAAACTCAAAAAGTTATTTTGTGTCTAAAGTCTTTCATTTAGTGTAATGCTTTTAAGAAAATATGATCCTTCCTTATTAAATTTAATTGGCATATTTTTCAAAAATCAATTAACCATGCATGTATGGGTCTATCCTATTCCATTTATCTGTACTACCCTTAAACCAGTGCCACACAGTCTAGATGCTAATCACTTTAGAATTAATCCTCAAATTATACAGCCTAAGTTCTTCAATTTTATTCTTCTTTAAAAAGTTATTTGGAAGGTCTAGATTTTTTACACTTTCATATTAATTTTAGCATTTGCTTGATTTCTACAAAAAGTTCTGCTTGCATTTTGAATAGGATTGCTTTGAATCCATAGATAAATTTTCAGATAATTGACATGGTCTGAAATAATATTGTCTTCCATTCCATAAAACTAGGAAGCTAGTTTAGTTTCTTTGTTTAGTTTTGTTTAGTTTCTTTAATTTCATTTAGTTTCTTTAATTTCTCTCAACTTTTCTTTGTATTTTTAGTGTTACATGCACTCCTCATAATTTGTAAAATATTTCAAAAAATCCATATTTTATTCATACATAGTGTTATTATGTTTTCTTGATGAATTGACTTATCACAATGAAACTTACCTTTTAATCTCTGCTAATGTTCCTTTTTCTGAAATTTACTTTCTCCAGTAAGCACTCCAGGTTCATTTTGTGTATCCTTTTCTATCCTTTACTTTCATTCAAACTGTGACTTTATATATAAAGTGAGTTTCTTGTAGGCAGCAGTTGGATTTTGCATTTTTGTATCCAATCTAACAATTTCTGCATCTTAATTGGATTTATAGATTTTTTTACAAGTAATGTAATTATTGATATGATTATATTTCAATTTGTTCTCTTGATATTTATTTTCTACTCATCCCATTGGATCTTCATTCTTTGTTTTCTGCCTTCTTTTGGATAAACTGAGGACTTAATTTTAACTCCACTGTTCACTTACTAGTAATATACCTTTTTTTTCTGTTTTCAGGGAAGTTTCTAGTGCTTACATGATAGATAGATAGATAGACAGACAGATAGAACTTTTATTCTACCTTTAACAAACACTATACCTTTTGAGATATATAGTGTAAGAACCATATAACATTATACTTCTATTGTCCCTGCCATCTTTTGAATCTTATTTTCATACATTTTACTTTTACATATGTTATAATCCCCATAATACTTTGTTATTTTTGCTTTAAATAGTCAATTACGCTTAAAGAGACTAAAATCACATGATGATAATTTTTACATTCATCTAAATATTTAGATTTCAAATACTATTTATTTCTTCCTCTAGATCCAGTCTTCTTTTCTGACATTTTTCTTTTCATGTTAACTTTCTGTAACATTTTTTGAAATGCATTTGTAATTCTCAAATTTCCTCTATCTAAAAATGTTCCCATGGCCTTCGTTTTTGAAAGGTAATTTCACCAAAATTTTAGGTAGACAGTTTTATTTTTTATTTTAGCAGTTTAAAGATATAATTCAATTTTTTTCTGGCTTCCATTTTTTGTATGACAAGTTAAACATAATTCTTTGTACTGTTCCCCATAGGTGATATGTTCTTTTCACCTCTTGCTACTTCGAAGTGTTTCGCTATAGTTTTGATCTTCAGCTATTTTAATATGACATTCTTATATTCTCTCTGTATTCAATCTATTTGAGTTTCACTGAGCTTGTTGAATCTATTTGTCCTATTTTCCAAGTTTGAAAAAATTTTTTCTCCATTTTCTATTTCCTATCTTTCTGAAATTCCAGCTTCATACATTTGACCACTTGTTATAGTTACAAAGGGCACAAAGCTACAAATTGTTTGTGAATATATTATCTCTGTGTGCTTGAATTTATATAATTTTATAAAATTTATATGTTTATATGTACATTTTTATGAGTAAACATGTATGGATAAAATTTACCTATAGAGTATTATATTACATAATTAATTTATACAATATAGTTGCATTAGTCAATATTCAAGTTTACTGATTCTTTCTTTTGCATGTCTAATCTGCCCTAAATTTTGTTGAATAAACTTACTGCTGATACTGTAAATTTTTCAGTTTTAAAATTTCTAATTTTTTTGCTTGTTCGTATATCTCTAGTAATGTCCTGCAGTTGTTTACCCATTCAATGTTTTATATTATTTGAAGTATTTATAATAGCTAAATTGGTAGGTCTTGACCTACCAAGACCCTCTAAATTGGTAGGTCTTGAACTTCAAACTCTTCTCACCAACATCTCAGCAACAGCTGTCTAGAGAGTCTCACCTCACCCCATTGGGCAGTATCCTAGAGTCTTGCTAACACCCCAATGGGAAGCTCCCCAGGCAGTTTTACCACCAACTTAGTAGGCTGTTTCCTAGCACATTTTACTAGAGCTGGAAGGGAAAGATACCTAGAAAATTTCCCTGGAACTCCAGTGAGTGTTTTCCTCCTCACAAGTCTTGGCCTGTGACATCCTAGCAAACTTCTCCACCATTCAGGGTTCCACAGCCACTGCTTTTCTCTGAATACTCAATCTCAGCCATATTGTTAGGTACCTCTTTGAAATTCGTTCCTTCCTTGAGTACATTCCCTTAATCCTGCATACGGTATTCCAGTATTCTCTCAGATTCCCTTTACTCTGTCTTAGTAGTTAGTCTGATTATACTATTTAATAATTATTTTCAAATTACTGGTATGGTTTTTGTCTCCTTAATGAAAACTATACGTTTAGCTTCAATGTATGTGGTTGAAGTTAACTCAACTTAAGAGTTCTGCAAGCTAAGTTCGATGCCTGAATGGAACAAATGGTATAATAGCAAGAAATCGATTTAAAGTGATTAAGATAGGGAGATAGAGGAAGCATCGTTCAACATGAAGTCTGTGCACATTCTTCAAAAGTAGGGTCTAAGAAATATAGTGGAGGTTTCAATGTATGATGCTCCTATGATCGTGAGCACTTATGTTTTGTGATGAAGTTGAAAGAAAACAAAATAATCTCCTTATTATGACAATCATCACAATCTTGAAACAGATGTTTTATCTGTAAACATAATTGAAAATAATCTGAGGTCATTTCAACAACAGCTAATACAAAACTTTAAATTTGTACCCTGTGATAAGTGGGGCTTCTACTTGATTATATTTCTTAACTTGTGAACATGGGTTCAAGTACTTCTTTCAAAGCCTATTACTCAGAGTACCTGTGTTTTCCGCACATTTTCTCTCCCAAAACATTTCATGTATTTCCCTCCCTTCAGTCTCACTGCTGCTCCTTTTTTTTTTATTATTATACTTTAAGTTCTAGGGTACATGTGCACAACATGCAGGTTTGTTACATATGTATACACGTGCCATGTTGGTGTGCTGCACCCAGTAACTCGTCATTTACATTAGGTATATCTCCTAATGCTATCCCTCCCCCCTCCCCCCACCCCACGACAGGCCCCGGTGTGTGATGTTCCCCATCCTGTGTCCAAGTGTTCTCATTGTCCAGTTCCCACCTATGAGTAAGAACATGCGGTGTTTGGTTTAACACTTGCTTTTGGTGGTGTTTATTCTTTGTTGTCATCGGTAGAGACTATGAGCCTAGAAAACTGGTAAGTACTGGGTTTCGTTTTACCCCAGGTACTTGAAGCAACTAATTGCTTTTCTGCTGCCAATAGGAGCTGAATTTTAGGAGATGCACTGCTGTTTGCTATTCTTGAAGCCTATTGACGCTAAGTGTCTAGAAACCACCCACTGTGGCTAAGGAATGTGATCTGGCTTTTGCAGTTTCCAGTGAAAAAGTGTTCGTTTTGTTAGTGATAAATCGTTTCCCTCTAAAATACTGTTGAAAGATCATTGCCACTAGCTACTGCTCTTTTCAGGAAAGAGAACTTTCATTTTGGCAGTATATTGATGGATATAGAGAAATAAAAGGACCATATCATTAAAAGACCCCATAGGGCTTGCAAACTTGTTTATTCAGAATAATGGTAATTGTCAAATTAATGAGTATTCTGATTGATAATCATATGAAGTCATTCTGTTCAACTCAAAAGGTATTTATGAAGCATCTGGCATATGTTCAGCATCATATTAAAGAGGAAGTATTTGTAATTTTAAAAATGTTAAGGCCCTAGAGTCAAACTTCCTATATCTGAAATTTAGCACTTGCATTTAATACATGTGTAAATATAGACAAGTTTTTCTAAGCCCCAAATTCCTCATCTATAAATAGAAATAACATTTTCTACCTCGAAGGGAGAATACATATTTCCCTAGAATTATGAATAATTATTTCAACAATTTTTTTAAAATATTGTGGTATTATATGAAATTTTTCCTTCCCTCAATAAGCTTGCATAAAATAGAAAATAAATTAAAAAAATAATAAATTGTCAGGTCCCATAAACCAACAATATAAGTTCTACTAATGTAACTTATACATTATAAGTATATGTTATATATATTATATATATACCCTATACGATATATATATCCCACAAGATATTAAGTGGTTGCCAGCCCAAAAAAAAAAATAAGAATTATTTCATTCCCCAGTGGATTTGGCTAAAATATTGGTAATAAAATCAGGCACAACTCCAGCAGAAGACATCGTGATAAAGCCAAGCTGGGTCTACAAGGAATCACACATTTTGAGACATATATTTATGCTGTTATTATCATCACTAGCATCTTACTGTATCAAGTAAAAAGATCATCACATTCTGGAGAGTTGGGCATGTTTTGCAAGGGAAATGATGTTTTTCTTTATTTCTATGCTTCTGTACTAATAGGTTGGTTCAGTAGTATGGTAGATCATTGGTTTGAATGAGAAAAGGGAACAGGTTGAACCTGCTCCAAGGAAAAGACCGACATAAATTACTGATGCTGGAAGTTCCCCAACTTTCTCTCTTCCCCAAGGCCTGATTGTTCAGATTTTTCTGTCAATTTTGTGAGCATCTCTATTTTCCATAAACTTCTCTTTTACTTAAATTAGATAAGTCAATCCCACTTATTAGCCATCAAAGGTCCTTAACTGTTGCAAATCTGTTCAAAAAGTGTTTCCCCAAGTGTTGATAGAAAATAAAAGGTACTCAGAACCTCTTTCAAGTTTTTTAATCCACGTCCAATAAAATGCATATATGACAGAAAAAATGATTACATCATTTAACACTTTCATGATCTCATCTTCTCTAAATCTGTAGCCACTGTTCTCAGGTTAGTCATTTATTAATAATTTGTATTGATGTACACACCATAAAATTTACCCCTTCCAGTGTTTTTTTTTTTTTACTATAGTCACAAAGTTTCACAACCATCACCACTATCTAATTACAGAATATTTTCATGATGCTCCCCCAAAACTCCTTCCCTTTATCTGCCACTTCCCATTCCCTTTTTCCCCTAGTCCCTGGCAAACAGTAATCTACTTTTTCTCCCTGGATCTGCCAACTGTCAATATTTCATATGATAGAATCATATAGTAGGTATCTGTCTGATTTTTCTTACATAACATGTTTTCCAGATTCATCTATGTTATGGCATGTATTGGTACTTCATTCTTTTTTATGGCTAAATAATAATATTCTACTGTGTAGATATACATTTGTATCCATTAATTCATTGATAAAAATATAGGTTGTTTCTACTTTTTCACAGTTTTGAATAATGTTGCTATGAATATTTATGTTCACATTTTTGTATGCACTTTTTTTTCAATTCTTTTTTTTTTTTTTTTTGAGATGGAGTCTCGCTCTGTCGCCCAGGCTGGAGTGCAGTGGCGTAATCTCGGCTCACTGCAAGCTCCGCCTCCCGGGTTCAAGCCATTCTCCTGCCTCAGCCTCCTGAGTAGCTGGGACTACAGGCGCCCACCACCACGCCCGGCTAATTTTTTGTATTTTTAGTAGAGACGGGGTTTCACTGTGTTAGTCAGGATGGTCTCGATCTCCTGACCTGATCCGCCCGCCTTGGCCTCCCAAAGTGCTGGGATTACAGGCGTGAGCCACGGCGCCCGGCCAATTCTCTTGAATATATATAGTCATCTCTTGGTATCCATGAGGACTTGGTTAAACCCAGGACCCTACCAGATACCAAAATCCATGGATGCTGAAGTCCCTTATATAAAATGATGTACTATTTGTATATAACCTATGCATGTCCTCTCATATACTTTAAATCATCTCTGGATTACTTATAATACCTAATACAATGTAAGTCATATGTAAATAGTTGTTATACTGCATTATTTAGGGAATAATGACCAGAAAAACAAAGTCTATACCTGTTCAGTCTAGAAACAATCATTCTTTTTTAAAACAATATTTTTTTATCTGAGGTTGGTTGAATCTATGGATGCAGAACCCACAGATATGAGGGGCAACTGTCCCTAGGAATAGAATGGATATGTCTTATGGTAACTCTGTATTTAACTTTTTGAGGAAGTGCCAAATTGTTTTCCAGAGTAGCTCTCACGTCAACTCGAATACACAAATCAGTCTCTAAATATGATGCTTTCAAATAAGTAATTAGTATGCCAAACTCTGCATGATATATCTGAACCTAAAGGATTCCTAGATGACAGCCATATTGCTGTTAGAGTATTGTGATGGCTAATTTTATGTGCCAAATTCACTGGGCCATGGGATGCCCAGGTAACTGGTTAAATATTATTTCTGTATCGGTCTGTGAGGGTATTTCTGGAAGAGATTAACATTTGAATTGGTACATGAGTAAAGCAAATGGCCCTCCCCAATGTGAGCAGGCATCATCCAATCTGTTGAGAAAAGAGGAACATCAAATGAAGTCTTGAACTGAGACATTGATCCCCTTCTTCCCTCAGCACTGCAGACTTTCAGGCCTTCAGGTATGGGTGAAAATCTATACCACGGGCTCTACATCTCTTAGGCCTTCAAACTAAGCCATCAGCTTTCTTGAGTCTCCTGCTTGTAGACAGCCGGTTATGGGATTTCCCAGCCTCCATAACTGTGCAAGCCAATGCATTAAAATATATCGCTTCCTTGATATATCTTTATATATGCCTTTTTGTTCTATTCAGCTCCTCAATAGATTGGATGATGCACACCTACATTGGTAAGGGTAGATCTTCTTTACACAGTCTACTAATTCAAATGATCATCGCTTCTAGAAATACCCTCATAATACAGAAAATATAGAGAGGAATATATGTAGATATGTCTCCTATTGGTTCTGTTTCTCTGGAGACTCCTCACTAATAGAAGTATCGTGGTGGTTCCTTTTTCTGGACCTGTTAAGAGAGGGCTTGGTAATGAGAGACTGTTAAACTCTGTGATTGATCAAGTCCTTAAAGGAATTACCTGATTTGACAATATTTACTTGCCAAGAAGAATCCAAAATTTTTTGATATTTGAAAAAAAAAAGTAGGATTTAGTATGATAGCATGAAAGTTTTTTCCCAGGTGACTAGTATAAATGGTTCATGAAAAGCACATGAAACCATGTCAGGGGATTTCAGTTCCCATTCCTGATTCCCCTACCTGTGCCACCTTGGTCCAGGCTCTTACATTCTTGGAAATGAGTTTTACCATCTCCAAACAAGAAGTATAACATTCATTCTGCTACACCTAATTCACAAGAGTCCTTTAGCTAAAATAAGACGATTGTATTAGTCAGGATTCTCCAGAAAAACACAGCCGATGTGATATAAATAGATATATGAAAGGAGATTTATTATGGGAATTGGCTCAGGCATTTATGGAGGTTTAAAAGTCCCAGAAGTCTCATGATGAGTTGTCTGTAAGATGGAGAACCAGGAAACCTGGTAGTGTAATTCACTTTGAACCCAAAGTCCCCCAAAAAAGGAGCTCCAACGTCTAACGGCAGGAGAAGACAGATGTCTCAGCCAAAGAGAGAATTCAATTCACCCTTCCTCTGCTGCCTTTTTGTTCTGTTCAGGCCCACAACAGATTGAATGACCACCCTACATTGGTAAGCGTGGATCTTCTTCACTCAATCCACTCATTCATATGATATTTAATATCCTTTTAATACATGACTGCTGGGCTGACAATTGAGGCAGGATTTACATAAAATGGAAACATTGATCATTTCAAATTTAAAGATAGTTTAGCTTGCCTTTAGAAGAAAATGATTGTTCATAAGGAGCATCTGGCTTTAATGCTTAATGTAATTTCTCTGAGATACCCAAAAATTCAGGCAAATATTTGAAAAAAAGAGAGATTATAAAATCTGATTTTGAACACAAGACTGCAGCTTACATGCTTATTGGGAAAAAAAACTTCTATATCATTTACAAACAGTTTACAATTTCTACTATTTGCCTGTGAAATAATTTAATGTACAAGTTGAAACAATCATAAAAAGGCTACTTTGATGAATACTTTTATGAAAGAGAGAAATTAAGAAAAAGAATAAATTTATAATGACAAGAATTTATATAAGTATTTCTCTTAATGAAAAATACTAGTTGTGATATCAGGCAGATGTAAACAGGCAATTTTAATTTCTGCTCTCAAAGTCACATACTTTCTCTCCTCCAGACATTTATTATGATTCCATTTACTTTTTCATTTATTACTTTAAATAGTCAACATATTCACATAATTCAAATAATTAAAAAGTATATAAATAGTAAAATGTTTTCCTCCCAATCAAGCCAGCCACCTATGACCATGTGGATGGTTCATGGCTGCTCACGAAGGGCATCATCTAGAACTGGGCACACACTCACAACACGTGCAGCCTCCCCTCACTAACCTCATTCACAGTAACCTTGTTATTAGATTCATATGGATATGCATATATTCATTTACTTACGCATCTATATGCATATATAATATATGCATAGTCATATGCAATATATGCATGCAAATATAGATACATCTATATGCATATGGAAATTAATGTAAATTAAATTGTTATCCCCTTTTTACTGTTTTTCTTACACAAAACACATGGCAGGGGAGAAAGTTATCTCTATGTCCATTCACAATAAAGGGCTCTCAAAGAGAATACCAGACTGTTCTACATGCCTTAGGAAAATAAACTCCAATAACAGTCAAAGCAATTATTTAGGCAGACTGAAGTACACGTAGTTTATGCTTGGCAATTTCCAGCATCTCATTGCAGAATCTGTTGTCTTTCTCTTTATGTATACTTCTTCAGATAATATATGTTTCCCGCCACTCAAAGCCTCTCATTTTCAACTATTATTTTTGGCAATACTAAGTAATGAAGCTTTGCCTCAACAAATATCCTGTTGACCTTGTTAGCACATATATTTCATATTTCCTCAATGTTATACGTCTGATCATCTGATGCATAATAATATGTCAATTATTGATAAATGCTACAAGTGCTACCTTTGGAGATAAATATATACTGTGATTTATTATTACTAAAATATTATATAAAGTAGCATTTCCAAATGTTTTATTATTGTTTTAGTAGTTTGAGGGGAACAGACGGTATTTGATTACATGAATAAGTTCTTTAGTGGTGATTTCTGAGATTTTGGTGCACTCATAATGCGAGCAGTGTACACTGTACCGTATGTGTAGTCTTTTATCCCTCATCCCCTTCCCACCCTCCCCTCTAAGTCCCCAGAGTCCATTATATTGTTCTAATGCCTTTGCAGCCTCATAACTTGGCTCCCATATGTAAGTCAGGACATAACAATATTTGGCTTTCCATTCCTGAGTTACTCCACTTACGATGATGGCCTCCAACTCCATCCAGGTTGCTGTGAAGGCCATATTTCTTTCCTATTTATGGCCGATTAGTATTCCGTGGTATACGTATACCACATTTTCTGTATCCACTCATTGGTTGATGGGCATTTAGGCTGGTTCCATATTTTTGCAAATGCAAATTGTGCTGCTATAAAGAAATAACTTCTTTTACTCTGAGTAGATACCCAGTAGTGGGGTTGCCGGATCAAATGGTAGATCAACTTGTAGTTCATTAAGGAGTCTCCATACTGTTTCCCATAGTTGTACTAGTTTACATTCCCACCAGCAATGTAAAAGTGTTCCTTTTCACCACATCCACGACAACAACTATTAATTTTTATTTTTTAATTGTGGCCATTCTTGCAGGAGTAAGGTGGTATCGCATTGTGGTTTTGATTTGCATTTCCATGATAATTAGTGATGTTAAACATTTTTTCATGTTTGTTGGCCATTTGTATATCTTGTTTTGAGAATTGTCTATGTCCTTAGCTTACTTTTTGATGGGATTATTTGTTTCATACTTATTTATTGAGACAGAGGCTCACTCTGTCATTCAGGGTGAAGTGCAGTGGCATGATCTCAGCTCCCTGCAACCTCCACCTCCCAGGTTCAAGCAACTCTCTTGCCTCAGACTCCCAAGTAGCTGGGATTACAGGCACGTGCCACCACGCCTGGCTAATTTTTGTATTTTTAGTAGAGACAGGCTTTCACCATGTTGGCCACGCTGTTCTCGAACTCCTGACCTTGTCATGATCCACCCATCTCAGCCTCCCAAAGTGCTGAGATTACAGGTGTGAGCCACTGTGCCTGGCCTATTTGTTTTTACTTGCTGATTTGAGTACTTTGTAGATTCTGGATATTAGTCCTTTGTTGAATACATAGTTTGCAAGTATTTTCTCCCACTCTGTGGGTTGTTGGTTTACTCTGCTGATTATTTCTTTTGCTGTGCAGAAGACTTTTATTTTATTTAAGTCCCATCTAATTATTTGTTTTTGTTGCATTTGCGTTTGGGTTCTTGGTCATGAAGTCTTCACCTAAGCCAATGTCTAGCTTTCCAACATTATCTTCTAGAATTTTTATGGTTCTAGATCTTAGATTTAAGTCTTTGATCCATCTTGAGTTGATTTTCATATAAGGTGAGAGATGAGGATTCAGTTTCATTCTTCTACATGTGACTTACTAATTATCCCAACACTATTTGTTGAATAGGGTGTCCTTTCCCCCCTTTATGTTTTTGTTTGCTTTGTTGAAGATCAGTTGACTATAAGTACTTGACTTTATTTTTGGATCCTCTATTCTGTTCCTTGGTCTACATGCCTATTTTTACACCTGTACCATGCTGTTTTGGTAACTATAGCCTCATAGTATAGTTTGAAGTTGGGTAATGTAATGCCTCCAGATTTGTTCTTTGTACATAATCTTGTTTTGGCTATGCGGGCTCCTTTTTTGGTTTCATATAAATTTTAAGATTTCTTTTTAGTTCCGTGAAGAATAATGATGGTGTTTTGATGGGAACTGCATCGAGTTTATATATTGCCTTTGGCAGTGTGGTCATTTTCACAATACTGTTTTAAATACTGCATGTTATGTTTGAAAACTTCATTTTTAAAAAATTTGGAAAATTTTGTTTTGATTGATATTGAAATCACAGTATTTAAATCCTACCTTCTAGATATTAGTAGAAGCCTTAAAATATAGAAAAATAAACATTAGCCTTAGAAATGAGGAAGGTGTTATCCATATACTAAGATAGTCAAGGTGTTTCTAAATTATATAACGCAGATCGTCCCAGAGTAGGAGCCAACTGATCATCCTCACTCATATGAAAGAACAATATGCTCAGAAAATAAATAAAGAAGGACTTGACAATAGTAACCTCTAACTAAGATAGGTGAGGGCTTTGACTCATGATCAAAACGATAAGCTACTACAGTGGCTTAGTGGCTTACTACACAGGAAACCACTGAAGCAATGGAATGATACCATAAGAAAGGAGAAAGAATCCATCCTAAAGAATAAAAACAAAGTATTTTTCTTTATGTAGTATATTTACAATAAGAAATTCTGTCGTCAGAAAAATATTTATTCCTGATCCTAAGTTTAAAAATATGCTGTAGCAGAGTATGATTGAGAAAATAGTCTATGTTCCACCTTAATAAAGATTACTTTTGTCTTTTCAACTGGACATACACACTTCATCCAAAATGACACAGCACAGAAGAAATGTGACCTAATGATGATCAATGAGACTTTATCTCCAAGTAACTAAATTTTGAGCAGAATCATGCAGAGAATGACTATAGTTTAAGCTGAGACATTTGATGGCAGTCTCTGATGACAAAGTTCTTGAATTTTTCAGTGCTTATTTATTCAGCGTGCCCTTCAATTTTCTAAATTAGCTCATATTTCCAATGAATCCCTTTAAATGTTTCACTTCCTAAAACAACAAAATAATTTAATTGAATTTTTATATCCACAAAATCAAACCACATCTTTGGCATTAGAGCAAATAATCATGGAAAAAGAAAATCAATATGAGATCTTGAAAAACTTGTAACAAAATGAGAAACATGAGGTCATGTTTTCAAATATGACAGAAGCTTGAAAAAACAAATTAATAACTGAAGAAGATCTATTTAGTAAAAATGGAAGACTACTGTAAGAAATTCAGCCAGTATTCTGACAAGAACAATAAGCAATAAAAAGTAAATGATTGTTAAGGACCAAATGTTTCTACCCTTCCAAAATTCATATGTTGAAGCCCTAAGCCTCAGTTGAGGCTACATTTGGAGATGGGGCCTGTAAGGAAGTACTTAAGATTAAATGAGGTCATAAAATTGGGACTTTGATCTGATAGCTTTGGTGTCCTTATAAAAAGAGATACCAAAAATTCTTTCTCTCGCTCTCTCCTGTCCCTCTCTTTTTCTCATGCACTGACAAAAGGCCGTATGAGAACTAGAAAGGAGGTAGCCATCTGCAAGCTAGTAAGAGAACCCTCACCAGAAACTAAATCCAACAAACCTTTTATCTTTCATGTCTAGACTCCACAAACGGGAGAAAAAAAAATTATCTGTTGAAGCCATCCAACCTGTTGTATGTCGTTATGGCCACCCATGCTGACTAATAAAATGATGAAAGAAAAAGGGAACAGATCCAGGAAATTCGATCTATAAGAAAAAGGAGAGCTTAATGAATTCATGAAAATATAAGGCCAACAGACTCAAAATAATGATCAAAGAAATAATAGAAACATTCCTGAGCTGAAAATGAACATTAACTTGAATATCTAAGGTTTTTGCCAAGTACCAAAAAGAATAAGTTTAAAATAAATAGAAATATTTCTATGAACAAAGACCATTTCTACAGATATCAAAAAAGTTATCCACAAAGAAATAAAAAAAGAAACTGTATTCATGTGACTATAATAATTAAAAAATTAAGAATGGATTAATTAATGTCTACAGTGTTTTAAGGAAATATTATTGATACTTCAGAATGCTATATCATAACTCCTAACATTTTCACAGGGCAAGGTACTAGTTAAGTTGTGCTAAATGTTGTAATTAAATACCTCAACATAGCAGTTAATTAACACAATCAAGATTTATTTCTCATTCAAATCTCAGTTCATCTTAGCTTGAGGAGGGCACCTATGATCTGTTCTACGCATTCAGGGACTCAAGTTTCTTCTATGATTAGCCAAAAGAGACATATAATTTCCTTAGATTCCATGGATGAGAACTGACAACAAGGTCAGACCTCAGTGGAAGGGGATTCAAAAATATATTTAGCTGCAAGCCCAGGTAAAAGAAACAAGTTTGACAAACATTTAGGCAGCACTGTCCAAGAAAGCTTCTTATGAAAATAAAAATGTTCTACTGTGCTGTCTAATACGGCCAGCACTAGCCATATGAGGCTGTCTTACTCTCTTCAGTGTTGTTATAAAGGAATACTGGGGCTGATTAATTTAGAAAGAACAGAGGTTTATTTGGCTCACCGTTCTGCAGGCTGTACAAAAAGGATGGTGCCAGCATCTGCTTCTGGTGAGAGACTCAGGCTGTTTCCATTCACGATGGAATGCAAAGAGGAGCCAACATGCGCAGACCACATTGTAAGAGAGGAAGTGAGAGAGAGCAAACAGGTACCAGGCTCTTTTTAACAACCAGCTCTAGGAGGAACTCCCATGGGAACTAGCAGAGTGAGAACCCACTCATTACCATAAGGATGACCCTAAGCCACTCCTGAAGGAAGGACTCACCCCTATGACCCAAACATCTCCTAGCAGGCCCCACTTCCACCACAGGAGGTCAAATTTCAATGTGAGACTTAGCCGGCCAAACAAA
This sequence comes from Hylobates moloch, assembly GCF_009828535.3. Lineage (NCBI taxonomy): Eukaryota > Metazoa > Chordata > Mammalia > Primates > Hylobatidae > Hylobates > Hylobates moloch. The sequence goes on from NW_026652277.1 coordinate 72,083,401, forward strand.
CCATATCCAAACCATAGCAGAGGCTATTTAGCATTTGAAATGTTGCTAAAGTGACAGAGAAACTGACTATTTAATTTTTCTCAATTTTAACACATTTAACTTAAAATAGCCACATGTGATTAGCAGACTTCCTATTGGAGAGGGCAGACCACCCATCTCTGCCACAAATTAATAGAATGTGTGGTCAAGGATGTTATTGAGAATTATTGGTAATAATAAATATGTGGATGCCAGGCACAGTGGCTCACACCTGTAATCCCAGCACTTTGGGAGGCCAAGGAAGGCAGATCATTTGAGGTCAGGAGTTCAAGAACAGCCTGGTTATCATGTTGAAACTACATCTCTATTAAAAGTAATAATAGGGGTGGAGCCAAGATGGCCAAATAGGAACAGCTCCAGTCTACCGCTCCCAGTGTGAGTGATGCAGAAGACGGGTGATTTCTGCATTTCCATCTGAGGTACCGGGTTCATCTCACTAGGGAGTGCCAAACAGTGGGTGCAGGACAGTCAGTGCAGTGCACCTTGTGCGGGCCGAAGCAGGGTGAGGCATTGCCTCACTCGGGAAGCGCAAGGGGTCAGGGAGTTCCCTTTCCTAGTCAAAGAAAGGAGTGACAGACGGCACCTGGAAAATCAGGTCACTCCTACCCTAATACTGCACTTTTCCAGCGGACCTGGAAAATGGCACACTAGGAGATTGTGTCCCGCACCTGGCTCAGAGGGTCCTACGCCCACGGAGTCTTGCTGATTCCTAGCACAGCAGTCTGAGATCAAACTGCAAGGGGACAGCGAGGCTGGGGGAGGGGTGCCCGCCATTGCCCAGGCTTGCTTAGGTAAACAAACCAGCCAGGAAGCTCGAACTGGGTGGAGACCACCACAGCTCAAGGAGGCCTGCCTGCCTCTGTAGGCTCCACCTCTGGGGGCAGGGCACAGACAAACAAAAAGTCAGCAGGAACCTCTGCAGACTTAAATGTCCCTGTCTGACTGACAGCTTTGAAGAGAGTAGTGGTTCTCCCAGCACGCAGCTGGAGATCTGAGAACGGACAGACTGCCTCCTAAAGTGGGTCCCTGACTCCCAAGCAGCCTAACTGGGAGGCACCCCCCAGTAGGGACAGACTGACACCTCACTCGGCCGGGTACTCCTCTGAGACAAAACTTCCAGAGGAACGATCAGACAGCTGAATTTGCGGTTCACAGAAATCCACTGTTCTGCAGCCACCGCTGCTGACACCCAGCCAAAGAGGGTCTGGAGTGGACCTCTAGCAAACTCCAACAGACCTGCAGCTGAGGGTCCTGTCTGTTAGAGGAAAACTAACAAACAGAAAGGACACCCACACCAAAAACCCATCTGTACATCACCATCATCAAAGACCAAAAGTAGAAAAAAACTACAAAGATGGGGAGAAAACAGAGCAGAAAAACTGGAAACTCTAAAAAGCAGAGCACCTCTCCTCCTCCAAAGGAACGCAGTTCCTCACCAGCAACGGAACAAAGCTGGACAGAGAATGACTTTGACGAGTTGAGAGAAGAAAGCTTCAGATGATCAAACTACTCCGAGCTACAGGAGGAAATTCAAACCAATGGCAAAGAAGTTAAAAACTTTGAAAAAAAATTAGATGAATGTTTAACTAAAATAATCAATGCAGAGAAGTGCTTAAAGGAGCTGATGGAGCTGAAAGCCAAGTTTTGAGAACTACGTGAAGAATACAGAAGCCTCAGTAGCCAATGCGATCAACTGGAAGAAAGGGTATCAGTGATGGAAGATGAAATGAATGAAATGAAGTGAGAAGGGAAGTTTAGAGAAAAAAGAATAAAAAGAAACGAACAAAGCCTCCAAGAAATACGCGACTGTGTGAAAAGACCAAACCTACGTCTGATTGGTGTACCTGAAAGTGACGGGGAGAATGGAACCAAGTTGGAAAACACTCTGCAAGATATTATCCAGGAGAACTTCCCCAATCTAGCAAGGCAGGCCAACATTCAGATTCAGGAAATACAGAGAATGCCACAAAGATACTCCTCGAGAAGAGCAACCCCAAGACACATAATTGTCAGATTCACCAAAGCTGAAATGAAGGAAAAAATGTTAAGGGCGGCCAGAGAGAAAGCTCAGGTCACCCACAAAGGGAAGCCCATCAGACTAACAGCTGATCTCTTGGCAGAAACTCTACAAGCCAGAAGAGAGTGGGGGACAATATTCAACATTCTTAAAGAAAAGAATTTTCAACCCAGAATTTCATATCCAGCCAAACTAGGCTTCATAAGTGAAGGAGAAATAAAATACTTTACAGACAAACAAATGCTGAGTGATTTTTGTCACCACCAGGCCTGCCCTAAAAGAGCTCCTGAAGGACGCACTACACATGGAAAGGAACAACCATTACCAGCCCCTGCAAAAACATGCCAAATTGTAAAGACCATCGAGGCTAGGAAGAAACTGCATCAACTAACGAGCAAAATAACCAACTAACATCAAAATGACAGGATCAAATTCACACATAATAATATTAACTTTAAATGTAAATGGACTAAATGCTCCAATTAAAAGACACATACTGGCAAATTGGATAAGGAGTCAAGACCCATCAGTGTGCTGTATTCAGGAAACACATCTCACGTGCAGAGACACACATAGGCTCAAAATAAAGGGGTGGAGGAAGATCTACCAAGCAAATGGAAAACAAAAAAAGGCAGGGGTTGCAATCCTAGTCTCTGATAAAATAGACTTTAAACCAACAAAGATCGAAAGAGACAAAGAAGGCCATTACATAATGGTAAAGGGATCAATTCAACAAGAAGAACTGTCTTAAATATATATGCACCCAACACAGGAGCACCCAGATTCATAAAGCAAGTCGTGAGTGACCTACAGAGACTTAGACAACCACACAATAATAATGGGAGATTTTAACACCCCACTGTCAACATTAGACAGATCAACAAGACAGAAAGTTAACAAAGATACGCAGGAATTGAACTCACCTCTGCACCAAGCGGACCTAATAGACATCTACAGAACTCTCTACCCCAAATCAAGAGAATATACATATTTTTCAGCACCACACCACACCTATTCCAAAATTGACCACATAGTTGGAAGTAAAGCTCTCCTCAGCAAATGCCAAAGAACAGAAATTATAACAAACTGTCTCTCAGACCACAGTGCAATCAAACTAGAACTCAGGATTAAGAAACTCACTCAAAACCGCTCAACTACATGGAAGCCAAACAACCTGCTCCTGAATGACTACTGGGTACATAACAAAATGAAGGCAGAAATAAAGATGTTCTTTGAAACCAACGAGAACAAAAACACAACATACCAGAATCTCTGGGAAACATTCAAAGCAGTGTGTAGAGGAAAATTTATAGTGCTAAATGCCCACAAGAGAAAGCAGGAAAGATCCAAAATTGACACCCTAACATCACAATTAAAAGAACTAGAAAAGCAAGAGCAAACACATTCAAAAGCTAGCAGAAGGCAAGAAATAACTAAAATCAGAGCAGAACTGAAGGAAATAGAGACACAAAAAACCCTTCAACAAATTAATGAATCCAGGAGCTGGTTTTTTGAAAAGATCAACAAAATTGATAGACCAATAGCAAGACTAATAAAGAAGAAAAGAGAGAAGAATCAAATAGACACAATAAAAAATGATAAAGGGGATATCACCACTGATCCCACAGAAATACAATCTACCATAAGAGAATACTACAAACACCTCTACGCAAATAAACTAGAAAATCTAGAAGAAATGGATGAATTCCTCAACAAATACATCCTCCCAAGACTAAACCAGGACGAAGTTGAATCTCTGAATAGACCAATAACAGGCTCTGAAGTTGTGGCAATAATCAATAGCTTACCAACCAAAAAGAGTCCAGGACCTGATGGATTCACAGCCGAATTCTACCAGAGGTACAAGGAGAAACTGGTACCATTCCTTCTGAAACTATTCCAATCAATAGAAAAAGAAGTAATCCTCCCTAACACATTTTATGAGTCCAGCATCATCCTGATACCAAAGCCTGGCAGAGACACAACCAAAAAAGAGAATTTCAGACCAATACCCATGATGAACATTGATGCAAAAATCCTCAATAAAATACTGGCAAACCAAATGCAGCAGCACATCAAAAAGCTTATCCACCATGATCAAGTGGGCTTCATCCCTGGGATGCAAGGCTGGTTCAACATACTCAAATCAATAAATGTAATCCAGCATATAAACAGAACCAAGAGACAAAAAACCACATGATTACCGCAATAGATGCAGAAAAGGCCTTTGACAAAAATTCAACAACCTTTCATACTAAAAACTCTCAATAAATTAGGTACTGATGGGATGTATCTCAAAATAATAAGAGCTATATATGACAAACCCACAGCCAATATCATACTGAATGGGCAAAAACTGGAAGCATTCCCTTTGAAAACTGGCACAAGACGGGGATGCCCTCTCTCACCACTCCTATTCAACATAGTGTTGGAAGTTCTGGCCAGGGCAATCAGGCAGGAGAAGGAAATAAAGGGTATTCAATTAGGAAAAGAGGAAGTCAAACTGTCCCTGTTTGCAGATGACATAATTGTATATCTAGAAAACCCCACTGTATCAGCCCAAAATCTCCTCAAGCTCATAAGCAACTTCAGCAAAGTCTCAGGATACAAAATCAATGTACAAAAATCACAAGCATTCTTGTACACCAATAACAGACAAACAGAGAACCAAATCATGAGTGAACTCCCATTCACAATTGCTTCAAAGAGAATAAAATACCTAGGACTCCAACTTACAAGGGACATGAAGGATCTCTTCAAGGAGAACTACAAACCACTGCTCAATGAAATAAAAGAGGATACAAAAAAATCGAAGAACATTCCATGCTCATGGGTTGGAAGAATCAATATCATGAAAATGGCCATACTGCCCAAGGTAATTTATACATTCAATGCCATCCCCATCAAGCTACCAATGACTTTCTTCACAGAATTGGAAAAAACTACTTTAAAGTTCATATGGAACCAAAAAAGAGCCCACATTGCCAAGTCAATCCTAAGCTAAAAGAACAAAGCTGGAGGCATCATGCTACCTGACTTCAAACTATACTACAAGGCTACAGTAACCAAAACAGCATGGTACTGGTACCAAAACAGAGACATAGATCAACGGAACAGAACAGAGCCCTCAGAAATGATGCCGCATATCTACAACTATCTGATCTTTGACAAACCTGACAAAAACAAGAAATGGGGAAAGGACTCCCTATTTAATAAATGGTGCTGGGAAAACTGGCTAGCCATATGTAGAAAGCTGAAACTGGATCCTTTCCTTACACCTTATACAAAAATTAATTCAAGATGGATTAAAGACTTACATGTTAGACCTAAAACCATAAAAACCCTAGAAGAAAACCTAGGCAATACCATTCAGGACATAGGCATGGGCAAGGACTTCATGTCTAAAACATCAAAAGCAATGGCAACAAAAGCCAAAATTGACAAATGGGATCTAATTAAACTAAAGAGCTTCTGCACAGCAAAAGAAAGTACCATCAGAGTGAACAGGCAACCTACAAAATGGGAGAAAATTTTCACAACCTACTCATCTGACAAAGGGCTAATATCCAGAATCTACAATGAACTCCAACAAATTTACAAGAAAAAAACAAACAACCCCATCAAAAAGTGGGCGAAGGACATGAACAGACACTTCTCTAAAGAAGACATTTATGCAGCCAAAAAACACATGCAAAAATGCTCATCATCAGTGGCCATCAGAGAAATGCAAATCAAAACCACAATGAGATACCATCTCACACCAGTTAGAATGGTGATCATTAAAAAGTCAGGAAACAACAGGTGCTGGAGAGGATGTGGAGAAATAGGAACACTTTTACACTGTTGGTGGGACTGCAAACTAGTTCAACCATTGTGGAAGTCAGTGTGGTGATTCCTCAGGGATCTAGAACTAGAAATACCATTTGACCCAGCCATCCCATTACTGGGTATCTACCCAAAGGACTATAAATCATGCTGCTATAAAAACACATGCACACATATGTTTATTGCAGCACTATTCACAATAGCAAAGACTTGGAACCAACCCAAATGTCCAACAAGGATAGACTGGATTAAGAAAATGTGGCACATATACACCATGGAATACTATGTGGCCATAAAAAATGATGAGTTCATGTCCTTTGTAGGGACATGGATGAAACTGGAAACCGTCATTCTCAGTAAACTATCACAAGGACAAAAAACCAAACACTGCATGTTCTCACTCATAAGTGGGAATTGAACAATGAGAACACATGGACACAGGAAGGGGAACATCACACTCCGGGGACTGTTGTGGGGTCGGGGAGGGGGGAGGGATAGCATTAGGAGATATACCTAGTGCTAAATGACAAGTTAATGGGCGCAGCACACCAACATGGCACATGGATACATATTTAACAAACCTGCACATTGTGCACATGTACCCTAAAACTTAAAGTATAATAATAATAAAAAATAAACAATAAATAAATAAATAAAAATAAATAAAAAGTAAAAGTAATAATAATAACACACCAAAAAAGGTAGCCAGTTGTGGTGGCATGCACCTGTAATCCCACTTACTCGGGAGGCCAAGGCACAAGAATCACTTGAACCCTGTAGGTAGAGGTTGCAGTGAGCCAAGATTGTGCCACTACACTCCAGCCTGGGCAACAGAGCAAGACTTTGTCTCAAAGACAAAACAAAAAGTAAGTATGCAGAGACAAAACAAGTATCTACCAAGTTGGGGATGTGTGATATTACCTCCTCAGCAAATGGTTAAAGTATTACCTGTTGAATCTTGGTGCATAGTTCTTATGCCTGTGCAGGCTAGAAATTTAGGAGACTTTGGGGAAAATATCAGAATATCAGCTTGAGTTGGCTCCTCCTAAAACCTCCACAGGGTTCTGCAAACAGTCCCATGCTGTGGTTTGAGGCAGTAGTCCTCAAAGTATGGCCTGGAACCAGCAGGACCAGCATCACCTGGGAACTTATTAGAAAATGAAATTTTCCAACCCCATCCCAGACCTACTGAATCAGAAATTCTAGGGGTGGGGTCAAGCAATCCGTGTCTAATAAGCCCTCCTGGTAATACTGACACTTGCTAAAGTTGGAGAGCCACTGATCTAAGGCAATAGTTCTCACTCTAGCTGCTCATTAGAATTACCAAGGGAACTACAAATAATAGCGTTGCCATGGTGCCATCCTCAGAGATTTTTATGTAATTGTTATGTGGTAGGGCCAAGTATTTTTAAAGCCTCCCCGGGTGATTCAAATGTACAAACAGAATTGAGAACCAAAACTGAGGAGACCCAAACTAAAAGCAGAAAAGGAAACAGAATACAACTCAACTTTAATACAAAAGACTTTTTCTGCCTGTTTCCCGTAGTGCAAAACTACTGAAAGTCAGTCTTGGATTTTGGATAATTATAATAGCTCAATTCTCTGAAACATTTTAAATTTCACATGAGCAAAGACAAGGGCAATAATAGTCCAACTAGAAGAGAGAGCCTGGGCCTTTTGTGGTGTCAGGAAATTGAGAAAAGTCTGAAGAAAAGTCTGAACCCCCGGCCCAGCCTGCTACACAATCCCCCTGACAAAGCCTCTCTAAGATGAATCCTGGGATATTATTCCCTTAGACTCCTCTTTTACCCTAGCACTGCTCACTGCTCTAAGAAGCCAAGGCCAATTCTGGAAGAAGAGTGATCAGTGTGGTCACATGAACAGACTTAGGAACCAAACTGACTTGGTAGCACCCTGGTTCTACCTCTTATTAGCTGTGTAACTTGGAAACATAAGCAAAGTTCTTTATGCCTCACTTTTCTCTTCTAAAATAAAAATATATGATTTTACCTACATTATTGGGTTGCTTAAAATGATGGACGAATGCATGCATTGCTAAAACACTTAAAACAGTGCCTTACACTTATTATTAGGGTCAGAAATAAGATTAAAATACAGAGTCCATGCTAGCTTGTTGCTAAGAAACAAAAATCAGAAAGGCAGGTGAATGTTAAATGACAGTGAGTTAGACATTGGTTATTAGCTATAACAATGATAAAAAGTGCATTATATATTATATGAATAATTACATGTGTAGAAGCATAGTGCATTAATCCATTCTCAGACTATGAAGAAATACCTGAGACTGGGTAATTTATAAAGAAAAGAGGTTTGATTGGCTCATGGTTCCGCAGGCTGTACAGGAAGCATGACAGCTTCTGGGGAGGCCTCAGGAAACTTTCAATCATGGTGGAAGGTGAAGGGGCCGCAGGCACATCTTACAAGGCCAGAGCAGGAGGAAGCAGGTGGGGTGTGTTGTGTTGGGCGGGGGGGGGGGTCAGGTGCTACACACCTTTAAACAACCAGATCTTGTGAGAACTCTATCACCAAAGCCACACTAGACGGATGGTGCTAAACCATTAGAAACCTCCCCCATTTTCAATCACCTCCCACCAGGCCCCATCACCAACATCGGGGATCAAAATTGAACATGAGATATGGGTGGGGACACAGATCCAAACCATAACTGACAGATAGAAAAAACTAGATGATAGATGATGATGGAGAGCTGGATAGACACCTAAATAGATATACAGGTAAAAATATTGCATGTACCATTCTAGAAAACAGCAATGAACAAAATGGAAAATGCCTTATAGTGAGATTATATTCTAGTGTTTCAGAGAGGTGACAAAAATAAATATACAAATAATAGATGTATCAGGTAAATATATGCATTATGAAGAAAAATAGAAAAATAGAAGTAAAACGAGGTGACACTTAAGGAGTAACTTGAAAACAACAAGGAAAGCTTTGCTTATATCTGGGGACAGAAAGATAAAGGCAGAGGGAATTGCAATACAAAAGCCCTAGGGCATTACAAGTTTGAAGTGTTCAATGAACAGCAAGCCAGTGATTAGAATGGACTGCATGAGGCGAAACCCATTAGAAAACCAATAGCCCAGACATATAGAGCTTTGCAGGGTATGTACAGTCAGGAGTTCAAATTCCATTTTATAATAATGAAAAGACAATTATTTGAGCAAGAAGGTTTGCTTCATCAGGCATATAACTTTAAAATCTACTCTAGCTGTATGTAATGAATTTGTATTACTGGATGAGGAGTAGAGAGGGGAGGCTAGTTATGAAGTTTTTGCTTGTGAAGCTTTTAGACCACACAAGAGATTACACTGGCTTGAACCAAGGTGATGGCAGTGGAAACGGCGACAAGTGGTCAGATTCACAGTAAAATTGGATTTCTGAATATAATGAATGAGAATGATTGGCCTGAGAAAAAGAGTGAATCATTAAGTCCACATACTAAGAAATGAGGAGACCCGAGGGTTTGGCCTTGTTAAATTTGAACTGCCCACATAACGATTCCAAGGAGGAGTTGGGAATGCAAGTCTGACGCTCAGGGGAAATATAGGGGCTAAAGATATTAACTAGATTTCACAAATTTATTTACATTTTTAAGAATACATAAGATCACCTAGGAAGTATGTGCACGTGGGAGAAAATATCTAACTGCTTGGCAGTCCCACCAGCTACTTATAAGTGATATATTTGCCAGGCAGGCCTATGACTACTTAATCCCTAAAGCAATTCCAAGATTCCCTAAACTTACATAAATAGGAAAAGTATTTCTAGTGTAGTACTGTCCATGGATGAGAAATCCCCCCAATCTGCTTTTGAAAAGTGATTACGGAGGACTTTGGGCAAGGGAGGCACTGTATTAGTCTGTTCTCATGATGCTAATAAAGACACGTCCGAGACTGGGTAATTTATAAAGGAAAGAGGTTTAACTGACTCACAGTTCCACATGGCTGGGGAGGCCTCACAATCATGGCAGAAGGCGAATGAGGGGTAAAGTCACGGCTTACAAGCAGCAGGCAAAAGAGAGCTTGTGTAGGGGAACTCCCATTTATAAAATCACCAGATCTCGTGAGACTTACTCACTACAATGAGAACAGTGTGGGGGAAACTGCCCCTGTGATTCAATTATCTCCATCTGGAGGTAATAAGCCCTCCATCTTTGACAGGTGAGGATTATTACAATTCAAGGTGAGATTTGAGTGGGAACACAGCCAAACCATATCAGGAACCAACCACTTTCAGCTGTAGGAAATATGGGTGCTGCTTTGTGGAAGTCAATCTTCAGCCATGGGGGCAGAAATTACTAACCATTCTCTACCACAATAAAATCTGCATTCTAGAGCTCTGATTGTTGTACGTTGCTTTCCATTTTTCTTGTTTCCAAAGGGAGTTCTTATTGTGCTTATATTGTCTCTCCACTTTTATTTTTAAATGGTTTTATTTATCATTTAGCCCATAAATGGCCAGATCACAAAGTGGTACATCCAGACCTTGCTGAGAAAACTGAACAGAACTCAGAGACTGTAAATTCAGTAACTGAACAAGATTTCAGGCTGTGTTCTGATGGAAGAGATGAAATGTGTTTCCAGTTACCCAGAAACTAATTGCCTCGTCTAAGGTATGAACACTGTTGCAAACTTATGTATGGGTAAAGGATATAATGTATTTATAAAGAGTAAAATACAGTTAATATTTTAATTTTTGCATATTTAAGAACTCCTTCCCTTTTCTCTCCCCACTTTTCCTTTTGGGAACTACTCCTTCAATTCAACAGTATTCAATAACCCACCTTCTAGGTTTAAAAGGAAGGTATATGGTCCAGGTGTAGACAGTCAATTTGTCAATTCACCTGGCCATGCTGATTGGTCCACCCTTCTCATATGATCGAATGCAATCCAAACAGATCCCTACCCTGAGATTTTTGTTTAAAGCAAGAGGAGAGAGGTCATTTGGGGTCATGGAGTTTGAGGAATGTGAATTGGTTGCTACTGAAAGCCGTTATCTCTCACTGCACATTGAAAAAAAGCAGTCTGATGTAAGGAAAAATGAAGTCAAGAAGAGGTAATTGCAGATGAGAAGAAGCTGAAGGGAATCCCAATTGTGTCAGGTCCCTAGTTTTGGAGTCTGACATCTCAAGATCTGTTCTTAATCCTGAAGCTCTTTGACTCTATGACCTCCCAATTTCACCAATTGATAAACACCCTTGTAAAAGCAGGCTTCAGTTGGATTTCTGGAACTGGTAACTTTTAATTAATACAGGTTAATTAATCATAATTGTATACATTAATCTATACAACTAACCTTAATTCTATATCATTAATGCTGAATATATATTTACATTACAATATTTAAATTATGGGTAAAAAAATAGTAAAGGAAATCACAGTGATTATATTCACATTAGAAGTCCTCAGGAGAGAATGCTGTGTGAGACATATGCCCATGAGTCACGGGGACTGAAGATACATTTCAGATGCAGGATGTGACCTTGATTTGGGATATAAATGCCCTGATTTATACTACGCCAGTATTTCCCAGCTAGTGACCCCACATTGGTGGCTTGCATGAGGTTAAATGTGCTACCAAAAATTATTTGCTGCTTATATAAATGTGAACAGTTAAAGTTTGAAAAAAGAAACCAGTTTATTTTCTGCAACATTTCTCAAAACTTCTAATTACATTGTAATTCTTTACTGTGGTATAAAGTAACCAGAGTACCATCTATTCAAAAAAACACCATATCATCTTTTAACATCTCTGCAGAATACAGTTTGAGAAATATGGGACTAGTCTTATGTTGTAGATAGGGAAAATTGTCCTTAGGAATCTTAATCTTATTTGTTCTGATTTAAAAATCTTAGAAAGTAAGAAGAATGGGGCCAGAAGGAAAATACCACTTTTCCCCTGTGCAAAAATAGTTTCAGATAAGGATGCCAAGCCAATTCAGCCTAGCTGCCCAACATCTAGGTTGTTAAATCAAATCACAGAGAAGCAAAGCCCTAAGCCAAATAAACAAATCTCTAGTGATGGAGACATAGTGACTTTGACAGGCAAATCCGAGAGTATTTATGAATAAGAGGAAATTTCTTAGTTCCAAAAATGACTGTTATGCCTGTAGTCAGCTGTCTATGAATCCTGATAGACATCAACCCTCTGATAAATAGTAGTCTAATCGAGCTGTTTTAAGTGTTAAGAATCTTCTGATAGCTATATAGTTATGAAATGATAGCGATTTTTTGAGGGAATGATGGTATCTTTAATTTCTATATTAATCCTAAAATATAAAGGAATCATCTTTAGTCTAAAGATAAACTAAAAAGAGATTAAATCATTTGCTCTCGACTGTTTAAGTTTAGTCCTGGCCTGAAAGCATGAAGATAGTCTAACAGCCTTGAAAATCCCTGTGACTCATCTTCTTTGAAGGTAAAATGCAGTGATATTTTGCTAACCAATGATATTAAAACTGTTTTACTTTGGCTCCTTCCAGTTTTTGAAAGTGAAGAGTAGCATTTAAGAAGAGAAAAAAATTGACATATACAGTGAGAATTTGTAATTTAAAGAATTAAATTGGCTCCAAGATTCCAATTTGAACAATCCATATGAACCCAATGTTAGTAGCATTGACAGAAATAAACCTAGAAATTGTCTGTATGTGACTGATGTGTATAGGAACATAGAAAAACTAAGTGAAGTTGATTTAAGTGATATCTCAGGAAAGTTGGATTGTAATTTCCAAGTTCAAATTTGGAAACAAAATCATTTAGAAAATGATTTGATGAAGACAAAGGTAGTAGCGGAAAATAAGAAAATGATGCCAAGTCAGCCTCAAGTTTACAGTGTTTTAAAAGTACTATACGGGTCCTGGAGTGGTGGCTTACGCCTGTAGTCCCAACACTTTGGGAGGCTGAGGCAGGAGGATCACTTGAGGCCAGGAGTTCAACCTGGCCAACATGGTGAAACCCCCCCTCTACTAAAAATACAAAAATTAAACAAGTTTGGTGATGCGCACATGTAATCTCAGCTACTTGGGAGGCTGAGGCACAAGAATCACTTGAACCCGGGAGGCAGAGGTTGCAGTGAGCCAAAATTGTACCACTGCACTCCAGCCTGTGTGACAGAGTGACACTCTGTCTCAAAAAAAAAAAAAAAAAAAAAAAAAAAAAAAGGCCTTCCCACCTTTCAGCAGAGATGGACCCTACTCATATCTGGAGGCTAACCAAACAAATAGCAGGAAAATGGTGATGTTATATGTACTGAATAGAATTGTTTATGAGCTCATACAAGACAGCTGTTGGGGCCTTGCCAATATAACTGAAAAAGATTCTGTTAAGAATTGGAGAGATTGCATTTCAGAATAAGAGTAAATAGAATTTACGGCTAATACATCTTCATTTAAAATCCTGGACTAGAGTGGCCTGGTAAACATGGGTTACATTGTCATAGGCAGCAGGCATTTCCAGTCATTGGATTCTTTCATCTTCTATTCAGAGTACTGCACCTCTTGTCATATATGGGAAGTCATTGTGGTAATCTGCAAATGGCTTATTCTGCATGGACTGAGAGCTACTAGAATATGTGATTTTGAGGTATATTTCTTCTGGGCCATAGTGAACCCTGATGGGTGATATCTCCACTCATATGTGAGTACCCATTCTAGCAGGACCCTGATCATGGGTTACTGCTCATCTTCTGTTGCATATTGAGAGCAAGGAGAGGACAATTCTACGGCTAAGGGGTCATATCTGAGTTAGAATTGGAGAACATTTACAGCAACTGAGGCATGAGTATAGTACCAGTCAACAGGATCTGAGAGAGGCACCAACAGCATCTACTATGATTATTGCCTCCAGCATCTAGATATAAATAAACTGATTTCTACTGGTTTACCCACTTCTTCCTGGTACAAACTCTTCTACTAGGCAGTATAACCACTTTCAATGCACACTGCCACCATGCCTTTTCTGGGCAATAATAATGCCACCTCTGATGTGTCAACACTTCCAAAAGGCACTGACTCATCTGTGACCAGGTCCACCTCTTCCACTGGATACTATACTATCACCTCACCCAAGCACAGCTGCTTCCTCACTGTATACTATCACCTTTTGAGAAACAGCTGACCCTTCTAACATGTACTGCTGCTGCCACCTGTCAACACTGTTGATTCATGGGAGACATTGTGACGTCAAAGCTCTCTTATGGTCTTTGGCTACATCAGAGAAAATGTCTCTTCCTTCTTTGCATCACATTCTCTTAAAGAAGAATTTAAACAACATTGCCATGACCCTAACATTTTGAGGTGTTTACTCAAATCTCTCTTGACTTAGGATTCGAACATGAGTTCATAAAAAATAGGCTCAGAGTTAACTTATGTGAAAGAAATCACGATCTTCTCAGAACCATTCCTTCTATCTGATAAGTGAGTCTGAGCTCCTTTATCCCTTAGGATGTGTTCTTTTTTTCCTAGAAGCCATCTCTAATTCTCATACAATAGTTTCCTGGAAGCCTGCCTGGCCAGCCTGTCTCTCTGACACTTTCAGATGTATCTAAGTCCTAAGAATGAATATTGCTTAGGCTTAAGGCAAAACAAAATATAGAATAACTTGGCCAATATTATATGTACTCCAGTGTCTTCTAAATCTAACTGTCTTGCCTGTCTCCCCAAGTCTTCTCAAAGACCTATTGAAGATTAAGTTTACGTCCTGAAACTTCATTAATTCAATAAGGTAACACTATTCTATAAGACCTTACTGGAGACCGCAATCAAGATTTCTACTTAAGGTACCCCAATCTTGCCATTGTTTCATTTCCTCCCTTAAACAAATAAATTTATTATTCTCTTTGTATTTTTTATTCTGTTCATAAGAATGACATTTGTATCACTTTTTGTTTGATTTTTACAGCAGATACAGATTATAAACAGCAGCAATGATTCAGAAGCTCCTGAAAACAAAATGCAAAGGTTGTAAAACACACGCTGCATGTGCTTTGTAAACATTTTCAATTCATAATTGTCTCTATGAAGAACTGAGATGTTTGAATTGTGGTTGAAGCGGATGGGATTCAGCAGGTTCAAAATTGATTTTTTGCTCTGCTTTTCAAATGTTAGATTGCCATTACCTCATGTGTTTTATATGCATATCCTCTTTAATAATGATTAAAGCAATAAAGTATATCAGGTAATAAATATAAATTCTCCCTGGAAAAGAGACTTAATTCATTTTTAGGTGACTCCAGGTACAAGATTTCCTGTAATTTGTTTTCAAATGTAGATTGTGTACTTTAGTAAGCAACATATGAAGCATGTTTTCTCCTATTAAATCTATGGTTTTTAACTTCATGACAAATAGTATTCTGTGACTAAAAAATTATGAAGTCTATGAAAAGGAAATAAAATAAGGTTACATAATTTGGACTCGCATTTCATCTCTCAATAGTTTATTTGAAAAGAACAGAATGTGTTTTCTATGGAAGAATGCCATGAATATTGCTGTTTGCAAATCGATGAAAGGGTTCATGCTATTTTACCACTTGTCTGAAGTCAGGAAACCTGAATTCTATTTACAAATTTGATGGACATTATCAGCTAAAACCCAACATTTCACTTAATCTTCCTGGAGTTTCTATATCTGTACCATCAAATGATTATTACTGTGCTTAATTATAATAGTAACAGAATGTTCTTGAAGTACATTTGGTACTTAGGAAGTGAAGCATGTATTTTGAGAGATCCCAGAGTATAGTGGTATCTAGCATATATTCTGCAGTCAGAATGTATGAGTTCAAATAATGACACTACCTCTTAATATCTTACAACTTCAAGTAATTTATCATTTCTCCACCAATTTTCTTCATCTATAAAATAGGGATAACACTTGCACCTATCATGTGGGGTGGTTATGAGGAGTCAAGCTGTGAATATCTATGAAGCTTTTAGAACCATAGTTTACACACAGTAAATGATGTATTTGTTAAACAAATACTTTTCAGGTAACTATCATAAAATGTAACATTCTTTATGTTATATACATGGGAGGGGGAGTCTCAGATAATTTTTAAAAAATATACTTCAAAATAATACATAAAATGACATTCAGCAGTAGCAAAAAAAACCAGTTAAGTCGTCCTAGTAAAAAAGCAATTAAGTTGTCATAGTATTATGTTTCTTTTTTTTATTTTCTTGAGATGGACTATAGCTCTGTTGCCCAGGCTGGAGTACAATGGCACGATCTCTGCTCACTGCAACCTCTGCCTCCCGGGTTCAAGCAATTCTCCTGCCTCAGCCTCCCGAGTAGCTAGGATTATAGGTGTGTGTTACCACGCCCCAGCTAATTTTTGTATTTTTAGTAAAGAGGGGATTTCGCTATGTTGGCCAGGCTGATCTCGAACTCTTGACTTCAGGTGATCTGCCCACCTTGGCCTCCCAAAGTGATGGGATTACAGGTGTGAGCCACCGAGCCCAGCCTAATGTTTTTGTCTGTATAGTGGAAATATGGTATATTTAGGACTTGTCTTAGATTTAAAAAATAAAATTTATACAATTGGTTACTCAATTTAGTATCAGTTTAACTTTTAAAACACTATAGAATTCTCAAGGCTTCTTAAATAATTTTAAAGCAGGCAATTAAAAAATTTAGAATTTCAGAGATGCAAGAGCCTGAAGTTTTCACTGGCAATAGCACATAGAGTCTAAGGATTAATGGTCTTGCTTTGCTGGTAGGTAGGTGTATCTACATAACTAAGTTCTGACAATTAAAATCTAAGCATGAATGCCATGTGAGAGTTTTAAGAAACCTGCTTAAAAGGGCTCTGTTTTGCCCTGTCCTACCCTTGTAATAAAAATGTGATGGCAGGAGCTCCAATAGCAATTTTTGTCTAGGAGGCAACCCTAGGAATGGAGGTGGTGCTAAGGGTGGTGGAGTAGAAAGTTAGTCTGAGACTGTGTCTCTGGTAACTCCACCAAATCAACCTGAGTCACCTACCTTGTATCTTTAAGTGTGAGAGAGAGAAATAAATTTTTACGCTATTTAAACCAATTTTATTTTTATGCTTTTTAAAAAACATGCAGCCAAATGTAGTCTGAAATGAAGCCTGCTCCCACAGAAAGGACATAACCTGTATTTGCCTCTTCCCTCTACTCAGTAAAATGTGGAAACATCTGATAATTGTGTTTGTATGGAAAGAGTGGGTGCTGAGGAGATATGTAATCAAGCAAGCGTTATCCCACTTAATTTGGTCTGAAAAATATAGCTTAGTAAAAAGGAATGTTCTGGTTATCCAGCTCAACTTACTCAAATTTTCTGCATTGGGATTTATGGAAAATCAAATTTAAAAACTTGTTTTTTTATTAGCAGTCTTCCTGTGGATGGGCAGCAGGATTTGATATTTCTGGGTTTCTTTTCTATAAATTCATTTAACATTGTAGATGCTTCCTGTCCTCTCCATAGACCCAGAGTGTCCCACCTGATCTCCTTACCCGAAGCTGCTTAGAGCTCTAGCATCTAGTGAGCAAGGAGAGCCTCTGGCAGTGTGCACATGCTAAAGACATTGCAGCCTCCCCTTGAGTAATGATAATTGCTCAAAAATATTCGTTACAGATGCCCATCTGTTATCAGAGAAGGAGCTATTTTAAAAATGTGTATTTAGAGTAAGGCTGTAAGCAGTGCAGAATTGAGCAAGAAGGTTGAGGGTATGTGTCTGATTTTATTTTGCCTTTACATAATGCAAAATAGTTTGCCACCTAATGTACTAATAATGTGCAAATCCCAAAGAGACAGTGATTATAACATGGAGTAGTTGTTTATTCAATAACTAGAACTTTGCTAATTTTCTCCACTACACAAGATTCACCAGATAAATACATTTTCCAGATAAACAATTTCTAATACTAGTATGAGAATTATAGATCTAATCAAAAAGAATAACGTTATTAGGTGAGAATATCTTGAACGTAAATAGCTTGGCTAATCTCTAAAAACATTTATTTTACATATTTCCAAATATGGACAACGCATTTGCAATACAGTTGGTCAATTCTTTATCAAAAACCACATTTCCTATTATTTGTTTAGCAATAACTAAACTTACAGGATTCAGAAAATCCATCAACATATGGACCTTCTGTCACACAAAAGAGTGTTTGGGGTTTGGGGGGTTAATTTTGTTTTTTCTTAAAGAAAGGGAAGAAACTGGAAATAGAATGTTATTCCAAAGACATAAAAAAACTGATGCCTAATAGAGACTTCTTTATTCATAGACAGGATGAAACTGAATTAATCACTCTATGTTCATAATCCACTTGGTAATATAAGCACTTCCTGGGGTTAATGGGATGTAGGAGTAACACATCCTGAAAAATAATCTGTAAAAGAGTGTGTCACACACTGGGGGAAACCCAAATGACCAGGATGTAGTGTTCAGAGAATACAGCAGATAACGAAACTCATTTCCATGTCTAAAGTGGATAGAAGAATGTTTTAACTCTAGGGGGTGGTCTGCATGAAGTTAGAAGAAAGAAAGAAAAGTTTAGCCCAAAGAAGGAAAAGTTGGCCTATTTATGCATTGTTGCCCAGGAAAATGGAAACTAGATCTGACTAGAGAATGAACTTACTCTAATCAATAAAATGCACACTTAAAAAAATAATTTTACCCTGCTTTATTTAAAAGGTAGTGCCTAAAAAACTGGCAAGCTATTATGATTAAACCAAAGAGGTAGGTGGAGAAATGCAGCCTTCAGTTTAATTTTATCAAAAGGCACACCACTTCTTTGAACCTCCGTGACTGAAAGAGTCACCCACATTAAAAGAAACATAAGAGAAAAACAATGGCTAGAAACCAAAAAGATATATGTCAGGTAGTGGGGCAGTGAGAAGTGTCTTACTATTAAAAGCAGCAGCTGAAGGTAGAGTACTATTTTTTCTTTTTTTTTTTGAGATGGACTTTTGTTCTTTTTGCCTAGGCTGGAGTGCAATGGCACAATCTCAGCTCACTGCCACCTCCCTTTCCCAGATTCAAGTGATTCTCCTGCCTCAGCCTCCTGAGTAGCTGGGATTACGGGCACATGCCACCACACCCGGCTAATTTTGTATTTTTAGTAGAGACAGGGTTTTAACATGTCGGTCAGGCTGGTCTCGAACTCCTGACCTCAGGTGATCTGCCCACCTCTGTCTGCCAAAGTGCTGGGATTACAGCCCTGAGTCACCGTGCCTGGCCAACATTTTCAATACAATTTTATCAGTACCTGCTTTCACCCAATCTCATTTCTGTATCTGGTCTGGATGGAGGAGAGAGATATAATTCAAAAGATTACAAATGGAGTGTCTTGTATATAAGAACTACTTCTCACTCTCAAACATATTTGGTTCAAGTTCATGTATTAGACTATAAGAATCTCTCTCTGTGTGTGTGTGTGTGTGTGTGTGTGTGTGTGTGTTTGTGTGTTTGTGTCCATTTCCAAATAAGCACTGGGGAATGGATTGAGGACACAGGACTCATCATTGACAAGATAAAATTTCCCTCAAGAATACCCATGCATGCCTATTATGGATATCTATCATTGCTACATGAGCAATTTCTCAAGTATTCTGACAGTAAGGAGGTGTGTGAGTATTGCAGTTTTTGAATCTTATCATAAATTTATTAAATATACTAATCAATTTTTTTAATGTTTACTTGTGAGTTTAAGTAGCACTGAACCCAGATTAACTGAAAGTTACTGAAGGGCAGAGTCTGTATCTCATTCCATGTTGCACTGCTGGCTGAGTGTGGTGGCTTGTGCCTATAATCCCAATACTTTGCGAGGCCGAGGTGGACAGATCACCTGAGGCAGGAGTTTGAGACCAGCCTGGCCCACATGGTGAAATCCCATCTCTACTAAAAATACAAAATTTAGCCAGGCCTGGTGGTGCACACCTGTAGTCCCAGCTACTCAGGAAGCTGAGGTGGGAGGATCACTTGAACCTAGAAAGCAGAGGTTGCAGTGAGCTGAAATTGCTCCACTGCTCTATAGCCTGGGTGACAGAGTTAGACTCATCTAAAAAAATGTCTATATATTGTTTTACTAGCTCTGTTAGAATAATGGCCCCTGGAACCTGTGAATATGTTATTTTACCTGTTATACATTACCCAGGATTAAGCAGGTGGGCCCAATCTAATCACATGAGTCCTTTAAAATGGAAAGTTTTTTTTTTTTGACTCAGAGAGGTGAGATAGAAGAAGAAGATATTGGAAGACAGGGCTTTCTGGCTTTGAAGACGGAGAAAGGGATCTACCAGCCAAGGAATGAAAGGACTCTAGAAACTGCGAATGGCCCTCAGCTGACAGATACCCAGAAAACAGAGATCTTAGTCCTACTGCAAGGAACTGAATTCTGCCAGCAATGAAATGAGCATGGAAACAGATTCTCCCTGATAGCCTCCAGTATGGAATGTAATCTTGCCAACACCATAATTTTAGCTTAGTGAGACCTGTGTCAGACTTCTGAACTACAGAACTGTATGATAATAATTTTTTGTTTCTTGAAGCCAGTAAGTTTGTCGTAATTTGTGATGAGCATAAAATGTTGATTACTAAACGTGTGGCATTGAGAACACCAGAGCCGGCAGGTACTTTGTGGCAGTAGAGAGAGGGTAGTAACATGCATTGAGAGGGCAGGAAAGAGACCAGGGATCCTCATTTGATTCATAGTTCATGCTAATACAGTAAAGCCTCCAAGAAATCCTGAAACAATAAACTTTATACACTGTATTAGATTTAGTGTTTCTTCAACTTATTTGACTTCAGAACCCCTCTCTTTTCGTATCAAGTACTTTAATATCCTCTGGAATAAGATAGGGAACTACCATCTTAAGCAAAACCCTGCCATTTGCCTAACTTGAATTTTTTTTCTTTATCTTATAGAAGAATCAGTAAATCTGTAGGAAGAAGAATGAAAAGATCAACGTATTTGGCAATTATAAAAGCCATATGCTTACTAATAATGCCAAAAGGATAATGTTTTGAAAGACCAGGTTGTAACCTTACAGGTCCATTTGTTCTTTATGGAAAATCACACTTATAAACCATTTACCTTTAACCATTTTTTGTGGCAACTTTGGTTCTTTATATATGTATAGAATTATTGTTATAATGTTAATAAGTTAAACACTTCTAGAAATCCATGTCTTTGACCTCATGACAATATTTTGTCATTAAAATGTCTAATTTTAAAAGGTTGAACATTTTATAAAATCTCAAAGATAGTGATACATAACCAAAAGCAACAGAAAATATTTTAATATTTTTTCTATTTTCATCTCTTCCAAGATGCCTGAGGATTTCTATTGGGGAACAAATGTCCAATGACATAGACTAAAAATCTTATACTATCCTTCACAATTAAAACTTCAGTTCATTTTTACACAGACATTCATTCAATAAGTGAGGTTTAATGTAAACTAAATAAAATAATAAATCATCCTGGTTAGCAATTAGACCATTAAATGTTATTTCAAATCTACTAAATAATTTGAAGCCTAATTAATCAAACTGGAAACCCTAAAAATTAAATGTTGTCTATTCTATGATGTGTTTCTTTACAGAAGCCTTGCCTTCTTCTTTTTATTTATTTATTTTTTTAAATTTATTTCTTTATTTTGAGACAGAGTCTCCCTCTGTTGCCCCAGGCTGGGGTGTAGTGGCATGATCTCAGCTCACTGCAACCTCTGCCCCGCCCCGCCCCGGGGTTCAAGCAATTCTCCTGCTTCCGCTTCCCAAGTAGCTGGGACCACAGGTGCATGTCACCAGGCCCAGCTAATTTTTGTATTTTTAGTAGAGATAGGGTTTCACCACGTTGGCCAGGCTGGTCTCCAACTCCTGATCTTGGGAGTTGGTGATCCTCCTGTCTCGGCCTCTTAAAGTACTGGGATTACAGGTGTAACCACTGCGCCTGGCCACCTCTCCTTCTTCTAAAGGAGATTACTAATAATGGGAAGACAAGACTTCCAACCATAATTTCTTTGTATTATTGGTCTCATTAGAATTGATTTTACAATTCTAGATCACAAGGCAAAAAACTTTTATTGTCTCAAAATTCAAAAGTCTACTTTGACAACGTTTATTGTAAATATTCTATCTGATATTAAGGACAGCAAAGCATTATTAAAATCATTGTTACCAAAATTCCAGCATTCCAGCATTGTAATATTATGATAATAGCATTAGAAATAGCAACAAAAACATAATTTTAGATCAAAGAGAGTATATGTTTAAAATTTCAACTGAATGTTAGGATGGAAAAAGTTTTAATTTGTAAGTTGAAATTTTTCATCATGACTGCTTCAATTTCACTTTAGCCTGGAATTTTGGCCCCTCTTCTCATCACATTATTTAAAGTCTTGTCATTACATATGAAATATATGAAATGTGGCACGGTCAATCCATTATTTCAGCAGGCATAACAGCTGATATCAACCACTATTAGGCTGATGTAACTTACATCTATCATGAACATCACTAAAATAGACGGTTTTTTTCAGGGCCTGGTGTCATGATGATCAGCAACTAAAAGCAGTGCCTGACCGTGGAGATCTCCATGTATGAGGCAAAAACAATTAAATTGTAGCTGGAGGTAGAAATGGGCACGCCTGAAGGAACAGTTATTTTAAACACCTCAAAACATACTCCCTACGAGATTGGAGTAAATTTCTATGTAAATAATCATTCTTACAGATAAGAGAATTATTAGCCTAACAGTTGCCTTTTTTTCTTGTCTGTTAGAATCTTGATCAAGATGATTTAGGAATATGAAAAGGTCATCAGGATGAGTTTTTGAAAAGAAAAATTCCTTTCTCTCTCAGAAAGTTCTTATTCCAAACACACCATAAGCTGAGTCACATACTTGACTGAGTCGTTATAAATTGGAGATAACAATCAGACTTGTCCTTCCATTTCCAGAC
This sequence comes from Hylobates moloch, assembly GCF_009828535.3. Lineage (NCBI taxonomy): Eukaryota > Metazoa > Chordata > Mammalia > Primates > Hylobatidae > Hylobates > Hylobates moloch. The sequence goes on from NW_026652277.1 coordinate 72,106,252, forward strand.
TTTGTGCTCTATCTATACAAGTCTGTATTTCAATGAGACCAAGCTTAGTAACCTTACACACTATTTTCTCCTTTTCTTTCCTGTATGAGTTGTGAGGATTAAACTGCCTGTTCAACTGCAAGCAGGCCTCCCAGAGCCCATGGAAACTGGCTACAGCTGAGTGTTTAAGCCAACCAATCCAAGTAAAGGATGGAGGTGGTCCACCAGGCCATGGTCCACTCATCCAGAAAAGCTGTAACAGAAGTCCCAGAACCCAGCCTCCCCAATGATAGCAGGGGAAAGTCTGGTGCTCCCCCACCTTGGAGGTAGGTAGAACAGCATGGAAACCAGGTTTGTCATTTAGTGATTCCGCTTTTACCTCCCAACTTTTTTATTTTTTGAGATGGAGTCTTGCTCTGTAGCCCAGGCTGGAGTGTAGTGGCGCAATCTTGGCTCACTGAAAGCTCTGCCTCCCGGGTTCAGGCCATTCTCCTGCCTCAGCCTCCTGAGTAGCTGGGACTACAGGCACACGCCACCACGCCCGGCTAATTTTTTGTATTTTTAGTAGAGACGGGGTTTCACCGTGTTAGCCAGGATGGTCTAGATCTCCTGACCTCATGATCCGCCCACCTCAGCCTCCCAAAGTGCTGGGATTACAGGCGTGAGCCACTGTGCCCAGCCCCAACTTCTGATCATATATTCCATGGGAGGGACTGATATTTCCCAATCATGATGCTTAAAAGACCCAAACCCACAAGTGAGTAGCAATGACAGATACTGTTCACTGTCCTTGAATACCATGATCAATAGTGGACCACTCTGGCTCTGGTTTCCATGGGTGTCCCCCCCACCAAATATTTTCCAAAAGGCCTGCTCTGTGTCTGCTCTGTCTTGCCATTTACTGTTTGTCTGACTTGCCCCATCATCTGAAGTACCATGAGCCTGTCTTTCTTTCTTACAAGCTGAAAGTGCACAACTTTAATACCATTTTACTTAGTTCAAATAGAACCAAATTTCCAGACATTTTTTAATGAAAATACAGATCTTGCCAAGAAAACAAATATTGGCAACAGCGAAGAAAGAGCTTAAGATGTTACTGGCAAATTTTAATGTTAAGAACCTGAAATTTCTCTGGAGAGATATTTCATGTTTAGGGTTTCTTACCACAGAACAGTATGTATCCTCTTTTACAAACTAGGGGGCAAAATGATGTCACCAAAAGAGCTTTGGATTAGAAGTCAATAGACATACATTGTAGACCTGTCTATGAAAACAAATCAACATTGTAACTTTGAGCAGGTCACTCAATGTTTCTAGAACTGTTGAAAAGAGACTTTTTAAGAGAAAGCAAGAACTGGCATGGCAAATGAGAAAACCTAAGTTGTTTGTATCTTGTGGCTTGAAACTTTGAACTAGCAGAGAGCATGTATTAACATAGTCCTGTGTGGTCAAAGAGGGGCACTCAGATATTTGCATTTTGAAAGGCCCACCAGCCAGGTGTGAGGGCTCATGCTTATAAATGCAACACTTTGGTAAGCTGAGGTGGAAAGATCACTTGAGCCCAGGAGTTACAGACCAGCCTGGGCAACACAGGAAGACTCCCATCTCTACAAAATATTAGGGGAAAAAAAAAGAAAAAAAAAAAAAAAAAACAGGCACGGTGCACACACTCGTGGTCCCAGCTACTTGAGAGGAGACACTGAGGTAGAAGGATCTCGTGAGCCCAGAAGATCGAGGCTGCAGTGAGCCATGATTGCATCACTGCACTCCAGCCTCGGTGA
>NW_026652277.1:72108523-72151967 GCF_009828535.3 Hylobates moloch
TTTTGAGACCTAGACTCTCTCTGTTGCCCAGACTGGAGTGCAAGTGGCAGGATCTTGGCTCACTGCAACCTCCACCTCCCAGGTTCAAGCAATTCTCCTGACTCAGCCTCCCAAGTAGCTGGGATTGCAGGGGCCCGCCACCACACCCAGCTAATTTTTGTATTTTTAATAGAGACAGGGTTTCACCATGTTGGCCAGGTTGGTCTCAAACTCCTGACCTCAGGTGATCTGCCCACCTTGGCCTCCCAAAGTGCTGTAATTACAGGCGTGAGCCACTGCGTCCGGCCTCATAAGTATAATGAAAAATTTTTTATTATCAATAGTTTAATGTCAGTACATCCAGTACTGGACAAGAAAGTAGAAGAGGACTGTATTATTACCTTTTCCTAACTAGAGATTATCTAGCAACTTCATACAATGAAATTACTTTAGAATAAATCTAACTAGTACATTGTGAAAAGCATAAACATAAAAACAAGTAGCTACCACCTCTTCAATTATTACCCAACATGCTTTGAGAAAATACTTAGATCCAAAAAAAACTTTCGAAATGTATTCAGTCAAAATGTAATAACATATTAATCTCACATATCATTTTGTTTTCCAAAGAACCCAAAAAGTATTTTTAAGATTCATCCTTTTGAAAGCTTTTATTTCTAGTAAAGAAAGGAAGATGTCCATATATAAAATAGCTATGCTAATTAACAGTATTAATGAGTATTACTCAAAGGAAGCATTTCAGGAAGAAAACTTTCTGGAATACCTGTCTCTGAGAATTTTTGTTTTTTCTTTTTATTTCCCCACCTGTTCTTTGTGGGAATTTTTTTTTCGTCGAGGAGAAGCTTTTCCGTGTTATTTATTTTCCAAAATCATTACTTATAGTTCTTATGTAATTAATGTTTTTAAGGTTTCATAATTCATTATAGTAAGCACTGAGATGGTTTTGTTTTGTTTTAAGTTAGGATATTCTTTAGTGACTTTTTAAAAAATTATTTGAGTGACTAGTATTGTCACAGAGCACTGTCCCCCAAGTATACAAGGAAGTCTTGTTTTATTGACACCCTGGACTTCCTCACTGCTTTATGTCTTTTTCGTTTTAATTAGGAAGGTACAGGGTAGAATGCAGACAATGGAAGTGGTGATAACCACCACAGTGAGGGGGAAAGATGTCAGATGTATGTGAATATATATGTGTGTGTTCCTAAAAACCTTTGCAGCCACTAATTGCCAACTCCTTTCTTTCTCCATTTTTCTTCCTCCAGATCTCATCTCTCTACCCATCCTGGCAAGGTCACGGATGTTTCACAGACTGAGAATCGTTGGGAAATGATGGTTTATATAAACACTAGTGTGGAGGAAAACAAAAACACACCCTAAGCAAGAGGACTACCGTCTTCTCTTGACAACATAGTGGGAGCACAAATTGGTTCTGTGTCTCTTCAAAGAACAATTTTAACAGTATTACAGAGTCATGCTCTATCTCTGCATCATATTAGCATGTTCTTTCCTGACAATATCCCTGTTGGTGTTTCTGTGCTGTAATTAAATGTTAGACATTCTAGATCTGTTTACCACATTACACAGTATTCTGAAAATGTATAAAACAGTATGAAATCTATTTTCATATGGGTTAAACTGAACAGCACCTCTCCAGTGCCTTCCTTTAGATAAATTTTTGTCACAATATAAGAGTGATAGTTTTACATTGTTTTATCTTTAATAGAAAGGATATTTTATCCTAGGTAGACAGCAAAGAAATGAATCACACAGCCTTCTATTTTGGAAGATATGACAATCATCCTAAATTCCTGATTCTATACAAATAAATAGTAGAGTCCTCAGAAATTTATTTATCTCTTTATAAGCCTGAATTTCTAGGTGATAGATAAACAAATTACAATTTTTTACAGAAATCCAGAGTGGGTTCAGACACAATAATCTGTTTATACTGTAAGCCTCTTCTCCTGATTCTTTCATTGGTCAATTCATGGCTTCATTATAAGAAATATCGAGCACATTGGCTTGTACAAATAACAGTATTAGATGTTAAAAGAAAGAAACAGGCTCTGACTTTCAAAAACGTACACTCTGCTAAGCAGAAAAACAATAATATTGATAATTATAGCATAAGATAGAATTTGGAAGTAGGTACTAAAAATATTTTAATAATATGGAAATGATTAAAAGAAACATACAGTCACTCAGGTGGAATCATGAAAAACCAACTGAGATGGGTCTGACAATGTTGATATCATTATGGTATCTATGGGTAAGTGGAAGAAGGCATTTCAAACACAGAAAATTGAATGGGCAAAAGCTCAGGCGATGTAAAGGGTCGGGCTTACTTATTCTACTGTGGCTTAGCAGCGGCAATACAATGATGAGTATTAAGTTTCTCCATTATGGAGTTCACAGTTGGGGGACAATATGGGAATAATAAGTAGATAAGTATTGCTTGTAATACCAGTACCAGCCAATGGAATCACAAAATAAAGAATATTGAAAGCCAGGCTAAGGAGTTTATTCAGTGAAATGCTGGTGTGTTTGTGCGCACGTGTGTGTGTGTGTGTGCATGTGCACTTTTAGCAAGAGAGAGACAATCATAGTTGTGATTTAGGAAGATCAATTTGGCAGAAATAAATGATACAGGGTGGGGAGAATGGAAGTAAAGAGGCTAGGGAAGAGTTTACTTTTGCCTATCAAGTTCACTCTTTTTTAAAGCAAGGTTTTACATTTCATCTCTCTCCCCTTTAATCTTTTTTTTTTTTTAATGGGAGATGGATGAAAGTGAGCAAAGTCACCTGCTTTTCCTCAACCTGCCACCTGCTTGGATTTCTCTTATCATATATATTACATGCACTTTCTCCACTTCTCACTGTGTTTATTCTTGCATCTGTTGTCTTTTCTCTAATCTTCTTTGTCCCTGATGCCAATCCCAAATATTCAAAGGCTGGCTAAATATATTACTGCCCACTTTCAAACTCTGATCTTTAAGTTCTTATATGGATGTATGTTCCATTCGGGTTGGCAGTTCAACGTTATTATAAGCAGAGCTTATACTGACAGAATCATATATTCAGGTCTTTTCATTTTAAAAAATACAAAAGAAGGGAAACTGGTGCCTCAGATAAAAGGGCTGCCCAATTACAAAATGGGACAGGACCAGATGTATGAGTGTGGAGAAAAGGGATCAGGAATCATGGTAGATAAGATGAGAGTGAGTCACCAGTGTGGGACTATAGTTAAGAAAGGGAACACGATAGTAGGATACATGAGAGGATCATAAAATGTAAGAACCATAAGGTACTCAGCATTAATCAGTCCCAACAGATCTGGGCTTAACACCAAAAGGAGTGTGATGACAGGGTCTGCCAAAGACGCAACCACAAGGTAAGTGAATTAGACTTTAGCAGCAGCTGCACACCAGTCTTTTCCATATCCTGCTTATCCTCACTGATGCCCACACCTCCAGAGAGTTAACACTCAGTACTGTCACATGGGGCCACCACCCAGGCACCCTCCCATATTCAAATACCATCCGCTTCTCTTTGTACAATGCTGGAAATTTGAGATCTGGATCCCAGAATTCTGACAAAATACTGCAGAAAATGAAAGTAGTTGTAGTTCAAAGGAGAGGTTGGAATAGTAAGACTTAAACTCAATGTAATGACTCTGCAATGGTGCAATCTCTGGCAGTATGGCATGCCATAGAGTGATATATTGGGATGGGGAGATGTAGTAAGGAAGGCTTTCAGTTTTCTCCAATAAGGAATATTTAAACCAAAACCACATTATGCATGCAGCTAGTTAACATAACACATAAATCTGGTATAAAATATTTTAGAATGACTTTAGGTAACTAAATGAGTAACACACACACACACACACACACACACACACACACACACACACACATCAGTTCATTTAATCCCAAAGCATATTGCTCTGCATTTTTTCCTGCTGAATTTCAATCCGTTTCTCACCAATTCTGCAAGTTAATAAATATGATTTAAATTCAGATTGTACTCTGTAAGTACTATAATCATCTAATAATCATATATAAGGTGTCATGAGCAAACTACATATATGTATATATTTACATATTCTCCAGTATGAAATTCAGTCACTCACTAAACTTATTCAAAAACACTAAGCCAATTAGAGAGCATTTAATTTAATGTATCCTCTTTTTCTGGACTGGTAAATAACACGTATATATTGATACAGTCGAATCTCTCAACACACTTACATATATCTCATACTACATAAAAGTCTTCAGGACTGTATTTTGGAAGACATGATCAATAGGATATTTGCCACACATCAATATGAAATAACTGAGGAGTAAGTCCTTTTAAACCTATGATCTTTACAGGGGCTTCTATTTAAAGAAGATAATCACAGTATGCCGTTACTCTAGTTTTGTACCAGTTAGGTCAAAATCTGCCCTCTAAATGTGTACATTCACTCATTCATTCATTCAATAATTTTTTAATGTTTTCTATGTGCCAATGTAAATAAGATCAACAAAGTCTTTGTTTTCATGGAATTTAAATTCTAGTTGAATGGGAAAGAAAATGAACACATAGAATAAATATCAGATGAGGATAGGTGCAGTGAAGAAAATAAAACACGGTGCTTGGAGAGTGATCACATGATGCAATGAAACTTCAGATAGGAGGGCAGCAAAAGGCCACCTTCGGGTGGTAAACTGTGAGCTGAGACCTGAATTTTGCCAAGGATTAGCCATTCAAAGATCTGATGGAGGAGCATTTCAGACACAAGGAAGAGAAAATTCCGAGGTCCTAAGATAGAGAACAAGCTTAGAAAATTTGAGGAATAGAAAGAAGGCTGGTGCACAGGCACAGTGGCACATTCTAGAGTTCTGGCTACTCAGGAGGCTGAGAAAGGAGGATGTCTTGAACCAAGGAGTTTGAGGCCAGCCTGGGCAACACAGCAAGACCCACATACCTTTAAGAAAACAAAACTGATATGACTACAGTATAGTGACCAAGAATGTAAGAAGAAAGGTGGCCAGGGAGAAACCAATAGGGGTCAAATGAGGTAGTGCTTTGCCAGCCTTGGTAAAGAACTCAGATTTGATATTGAGTTACAGCAAAGTCTATTTAAGAGTGTTATGCAGAAGAGTAAAAATGCCTTATTTTTGTTGTTAAAAGGTGAATCTAGCTTCTGTATGGAGCTCAGATTGCAGGGACAGGAGTGTAGAAACATACAGTGGGGAAACTGTTGCAGTTCCCAGGCAGAATATCCAGGGTGGTAGCAGTTTAGAAAAGGAACAATGAAAAATTCAGGCTACATTTTAGTGGCAGAGCCAACAGAGCTTATTTTCTATTGAAGGTAGGGGGAACGGGATAAAGAAAGAGGACTCAAGTTTAACTCTAATCCCAGTCAAGCAGGAAAATATAAAAACTTGTGAAAAAAAGAAAATATCATTTAAAAAATAAATGCTAGATGCATATTAAAGTCACTTGTTAAACTAACCCTACTGAAATCCAGAAAAAAACTCTTTTAATTTTAACACAACAATATTCAATTCAAAAACATTTCTTAAGTGCCTACTATGTACAGAGCACTTTGATAAAACTTACAGATAATACAAAAGATGCAGTTCCTGCTCTCAGTAACTACTAAAAATAGAAGACATATAATTAACCAGAGAATTAATTTTTGGATAACGCTTTCACATCAAGAAAAACATTTATTGAATGCCTACCATGAGCACAGCACTGCTAAGAATAAAAAGTGGTTATATAAAGATGAACAAAATGTGCCATTGGCAGCAAGTAATTTAAAATCAAAAGGAAATACATAATTTCTCCTGGAATTAGCGAACAGAAATGATAAAATATACATCTATCCATTCCATCTTCAGTAAGTTGGGAATCATCATTACTTCACTTTTGAAATCCATCTCTATACTTGCCCAGTGGCATCTGGTAGTCATTTTCCCTTCCTCTTTTATATTATGGCTCAGCAAACATGCTGAAGGGACTATAGCAGTCAGCACATTGTGTTTTTCTTATAGTCACACTTTGCTTGGCTCATGCTGTTTTAGGTAGAGAAGCTGCCCTGCTAAATTAAAAGGCTATGTACTCACAGCAAGTGGGTTCTGACGACCTAAATGATTGGAGGGAGAGTAATTTGCTATGCCATCTGAACTCTGAGTGCACAAAGCTGAGTCGTGTATGGGGCACAGCTCTGCTTTCCTGTGCATTCATGCACTAGGATTTCCCATTTCACATAATTAGTCACTTTATATTAAAATAATTAATAAGAAAGGCGTTTAGTATCTTGCATGTTGCTAATGGTCTGTTGCCAGGAGCATAAAAATGTTTCAAACGTATCTTTGGAATATAAAAATGTTTCAAGCAAGCATTGGGCATTTTCAGAGCTGGGTGGGAGAATAGTGACAGAGTGCTCGTGTTTTTCAGAATGACTGAAACTACGTCATCTGCTACTTATAATTGTAGGTGTTAAATGCCAATTGTCTGTTTTCATTTGGAAGGGAAATTTTGCATTATGTCAAAGCCAATGGTATGTTTATATTCAAGAGATTTGTGGCAAAGTTGGTAAAAATGCTTAAGGCATGGAATTTTTCCATATGGGAGCAATTGAAGGGCAAAATGCACAATCTTATAGAACAAGTCAACTTTCTGGGTATTCTGAGTACAGCTGACTTCTCTATGAGTTCAGATGAGTACCTAGAGGCTGGATCTGGCCCTCATAGTGATAAAAATACCGTGTTCCCACACTTATGATGATAGACACCTGTTATTTAGACAATTTCTACCAACAGCAAAAAAAAAAAAAAAGTGAAAATCTTCATTGCCAGCGCTTCCCTACACACAGCTGCTTTCATCCCATACTAATCAAGCAAAGCAGACACCCATCTTAAAATTGACCAGAGAATGCAAATGGAAATTAAAATCACTAAAGCATCTGAATATGATAACTGTCTGGTGACAGTACTAAGGCAATAAAAAAAAATAAAGCAAACAGAAATAGAAACAGACAGAGATAAAAAGTTATAACATTGCAAATTGTTAAGTCATCAGATTTAAATGTCCTATACGTGTATACATATAAGGCAAAATATATCTGAGCATAAATGTCTATTTATCTTTTTGAAAATGACACTACATTATTCATTTAACATTTAGACAGTATCTATCATGAGAAAAAAGAAAGAGTTCAGAATGGACTTCACCGAAAATGAGAGTATTTGTCCTGTGTCTTAAAGAAAAACCAAACTCTTTGTGCAGGACAAAGATGGAAGATGATAGTACTGAACTAACAGTTCTTTTCATCCTGTGGACACGTAATATTCATCCTACTGCCGTGAATGTCTCACCTATGCCTCGCAAAGCTGCCTTCTAGACTCAAGGTTAGTTCTTTCTGCCAGCATAGCTGGTCCAGTCCTTACCTCGATTGCCAATTTTCCAGCTGCAATTGCTCCTGAGTTATCTAGAGCTGTGCTTGTGGTTTAGGATTGTGCAACTCAGAATTCCATCAGCATTTTCTCCTGCCTTTCCCATAATTGTCCCAGTGGAACTTAGAACAAAGCAGGTGCTCAGATATCCTTCCATCTTCCACTTTTTACATATGCCTCATCCAGCATGTGAGAATTATGAACATTGTGGTTTCAATGCTCAGAAAGTGGCTGTGTTCTAGGGATGAGCTATTGTTTGTATTGATCTTGTCCTGTCACTTGACATTCACAAAAGTGTGGAGACTCTAGTGTCATGAGGACATAGATGATGAGAGAAAATGACTGCTTTGTGGATGTTTCATTTCCTGTGAGGTTTACTGAGAGTTTGTAAAGATAACTTGCAAACTAGAAAAGTCCACACAAATGTGTGAGGGCAGTTACAATGGCATTATCAAGCCATTGGCCTTCCAAAGGACACGCTGACCTTAAGTCAATTTTCTCTCTTTTTCAGCAATAGCACCATTAGACAATATACATATTTCTACATGCTTTTATATAACTTATACCTAAACCCTATCAGCCACAAGTGGAGTTTGGTTATTGCAACTTCGAAGCACATTTGGCTCACTGAGAAACTTAACATACTAAGGCTCTAGTTGATACTGTCAGCACAGACACTGTCTAACCTGGACCACTCTCTAAGAGTGAAGGGAAAAAGAGCTGGTGTTAGTTTCAGTCAAAAGCTCATGCTGTAAGCAGTAAGCAATTGACACAAATTTGTTGAAAGGAGAGGGGACATGTTTTGAGACACTGGTGTATTTATTCTTTCTTGTCTTTCTCTGGTTCATTTGCCATTTTCCCAGGTGATTATTTCATCACTTCTCCCTCTTCAAAGCTAGACTTCTCCAAAATTGATGGTGTCTCATTTGCCCACACCCCTGAGATCTACATTCTCCCCTTCTCTGCTCCTCTGTCCTCTGGGAATTGACCTATAAATGCCAAAGGAACCTTGGAGACCATGTGTTTGACAGATCCCAACCTGGAACCTATGCTGTTTCACATATTTTCTAAAAATGACAAGAGAAATAGGATTTTTTTCATATAATGATGTCACACATGGAAACAAAAATATGTTTACTTGATTTTAATTGGAATTATGTGAACATGTGACAGAGGAATCAATAAAAAAAGGAGTCTTTGGTGAACTATTAATCAATTAGTTAATTATTAACTATTTTCATAACAATTGATTTCGAAACAAATCAAGTTATTAATTTGAAAGAAAATCCCCCAGTTATCTCCTGTCTTGTCCTCTTTTTAACACATGCTCCAAGCCACTACATTGTGACATTTCTTACAAAATTAAACCTGATCAAGAGCTTCCTTATTTGTATAATCCTTTAAAGATTCTCATTTGCCTAGGGAACAAAACCAAACTCTTTATCAGCACACAGAAGACATTCAGTGTCCCAGCCCCAGCCTACCTTTAGAGCCTCATTTCTCACTTAGCTTCTCATTTCCTTCTACCCACTAACACGCCCACTCTTCCCAACCTCAAACCATACAAAACTGCATGACTTGCAGTTCCTCAAAAATGCCAGGATATTTCAAGCTGCCTTGCCTTTGCATACACTTGCTTCTTCTGCCAGGAGTGTTCTTCCCATCTTTGTATGCCTAGCAAACAAACACCTACTCATCTTTCAAAATTCAGCTCAAGTATCACCTTTCCTAGGAAGAGTTTCCAGATTCCTCCCTCCTGGATGTCCACCCCAGTAGAATTTTCATTCCCTCATTTAAAGTGTAGATATCGTAATACATTTAGCATCGGGCACATATTCTCACTTACATGCCTGCTCTGGTGCCCCTACTCCATTCAATCTCCTTCCTCCCATTGTTTTGATTGTTCTAATGGCCAGGAAATTTACCTTATCCTAGCATCCCCAATACTAGCGTCCTACCATTTAGTGTTTGTGAAAGGAACAGAGAAGGAAGAGATGAAGGAAGAGAAGGAAGAGATGAAGGAGGGGAAGGAAGCAAAGCCAGAAAGTCCTAGCACCTGTACTTAAAATTATCTTTCAAATCTAATAACTCAGCTGTCCAGGGGCATCTCAGCTGCTACTCCTCTCATCCAAGCTGCTCTCATCTGGACTTCTGTAACAGTCTCTCTCTGGTCTCTTTCCTTCCCTTTTGGCCGTATGATGGTCTATCCTTCACACATCTGCCAGAGTAATCTTTCCAAAAAGGAACTTGGATCATATTGTTTCTCTGCTAAAACCTTCCATGGTTTTATATTTTTTTTTTTTAAAAAAGCACCTAAGTGTTTCATGCCAATTTACCTCTCCAATCTCATCTGGCATGGTGCTTCTCCTAGTTCAGTACCATACAGCCACACTGTGTTTGTTGCTTTCTCACCAAGACAGCAAAGCTTTCCTGCCCCAGGGCCTTTGCACTTAATATGTCAGGAATATTCTTCCTAGATCTCCATGTGGCTGCTTCCTTGAGATAATTAAAGATAAGTTCAAATAAAATCTTCAAAAAGAAGTCCTCTCTACCACATTGGTTAATGTAGCCCCAAACCTATCCCAAACACTATAACTATATATATAGAATGTATCGTTATCTGGGGTTATCGTTTATCTATTTGTTTACTGTTTTCTGCCTGTTTTTCCCACTGGTAAAATGAAGAATAGCTTTGTCTTGTTCATCACTCTATTTCCAGGGCTTAGAACAAGTCTAGGTACATGCTGCAAGCAGTAAGCACTTAACACATATTTGTTGAAAGGAGAGGAGACATGTTTTGAGTCACTGGTATAATCTTTTTTGTATTTCTCTGGTTCATTTACTCTGCCATTTTTCTAGGTGATTATTTCACCACTCCCGTCTCTTCAAGGTTAGACTTCTCCAAAATTTCCAGTGTCTCCATTCGCCCCCACCCCTAAGATCCACACTCTCCCCTTCTCTGCACCTCTGTCTTCTGGGAATTGACCTATAAATTTATCATCTAGGGTGCCCTACTGCCTGGCTTCCCAGAGTTTGTCAATGGGAATCTTTGGAGGGACATCAAAGGGCAGAAGAAAGAGATCATGATCGTTCCTTCCTGCTCCCTGCCTGCTGTGGACTGTGGTTCTGGCAGTTGCTGCATCCTTAGAAATATACAGCTTCTGAAGGGCAGCTCCTCCCCTTAACTTCCTCCTGTAAGCATAAAAGGGAACTCATTTCCTGCTCTTGTTAGTCTCCTCTGAGTTTTCCTAACCTTTCCAATACATTAAAAAGCTTTTTGAACCATCTGAGTTAGATTCTATTTTCCGTCGTGGGCTGGACTAAGGCATTCATCCCAAGCCAATGATACTGCTTTCTACTTTACTAAGAAACTTGTGACACTCAAAAGAGAATTCCAAAGACCTATCCCACTACATGACCAGCATCTGTTTCAATTTCCTCTGCCATCTTGCTTGAGAGTCTAGAGCCGCCTGTCCAATGTTGTAGCCACTAACCACAAAGTGGTCATTGACCAGTTGAATGTGGCTAGTATGACTGAGAAACTAAATGTTTGATGTTATTTAACTTTAATTAATATAAATTTTAAATTAAAAAACGTAATTCAGTTATTGACAAATTTTAACCATGTTTCAAACACATGGATAGATAAATCATGTTCTGGAACAATACACTTTTCAAAATCCAAATACCAATCATGTATGAATGATGAAAATTTAGTAACTACATTGAGATGAGGTGTAAATATAAAATAAAAAAGAATGTTGAAGATTTAGTACAAAATAAAGAATGTAAAATAACTCATTAGTGATTGTGATGTTATTGTATGTTGAAATAATAAAATATTTATTATGCAGAATAAATAAGTTATAAAATTAATTTACCTGTTTATTTCTTTTTTTGTTGCTTTTCTAGACACAGGGTCTCACTCTGTTGCCCAGGCTGGAATGCAGTGGTGCAATCATATCTCATAGTAACCTCAAATTCCAGGCTAACATGATCCTCTCATGTCAACCTCCCAAGTGGCTAGAACTACAGGTGTATGCCACCATGTCTAGCTAATCCCTATTATTATTATTATTATTATTATTATTATTATTATTTGTAGAGACAGCATCTTGCTATGTTTTCCAGGCTGGTCTTGAACTCCTGGCCTCAGGCAATCCTCCGACCTTAGCCTCCCTATGTAGCTAGGACTACAGGTGTGCTTCACCATGCCCACCTAATTAAACAAAAAAAAAATTGCAGAGGTGGGATCTCTCTACGGAGCCCAGGCTTATCTTGTACTCCTGTCCTCAAGTGATCACAAAGCTCAGGGATTACAGGTGTGAGCCACCGTGCCTGGCTCTACTTTTTCTTGTTTTAAATGTGGCTACTGGGAAAATGTAAGTTATATGTATGGCTTCTATTCTTTTTCTATTGCACAGCACTGCTCCAGATCTATTCTCTGTTCCCCTAATTTTAGAAAATTGGTCCCTTGTGTACTAGCTTACACACCTCTTACCTACTCAAACATACCCTCCAGCAATTCCCTTTCTCTCCAAAATTATCAAGGTCTCCACTCAGTTCAATTTTTCGCCTCTGCACATAGACACGTAATATTTTTCCATTCAAGAAAAATCTTCAACCCATTTCAACCAATTTCACTTACATCCCTTGGTGTCAAAGTTCCTTGAAAGTACTGTCAATTCAGTCTCCAGTTCCACTTCTCTTATTCTTCTTTTTAAATCCTCCACTGAAACTGCTCTTATCAAAGTTACCAAATGCTTTTACATTGCTCACTCATTGGTCTATTCTAAGTCCTAATGTTAGTTGATCTACCAAATGAACTTGAAAATATTGCCAACTCCATCCTCTTTGTTTTGTTTTCTTTCCAGTAGTTTTCTTTTCTTTTTTCCTTTCTTTCCAGTAGTTTTTAGAGCATCACATTCTCTTGGCTTTCCTTTTATATCACTGGTTACTCCTTTTCGAGCCTTCTTAAATTAATCTTTCCTCATTTCCCAACCTCTTAACATTAGACTGCTCCAGAATTTAGTCCTTGGACTCCTTTCTCTTTGGTCATTTATTTGGTGATTTATATTGTCTTGTTGCTTTATGTGTCTTTCATATGTCAATAATTCCAAAATGTATTTCTCAAACTTTTGACTAATAGTTCTCACTATCTACTTGACATCTCAAAATTGAACTCCAGTGTTCCCAATCTCCATTATTAGCAATTCTATCCTTTGAGTTGCTTGGGTCAAAAACTTCAGAGTCATCTTGGATTTTTCTCTTTCTCTATTCCCTATAGCACTTCTGTCTTGAAATCCTATTGGCTATAATTTCAAAATGTGTCAAGAATCTGACCACTTTTCATCAGCTCCACTATTACCATGCTGGTACAAGCCCCTGCCATCTCTCACAGAGATTATTGCAACAGCTTCCTAACTGTTCTCCCTGCTTCTTCTTCCTTTATTCCCAACTCCCAATAGTGTTTTCTTTTTTTTTTTTTTTTTTTTGACAGAGTGTCGCTCTGTCACCCAGGCTGGAGTGCAGTGGCGCGGTCTCAGCTCATTGCAAGCTCCACCCCCCGAATTCATGCCATTCCCCTGCCTCAGCCTCCCGAGTAGCTGGGGCTACAGGCGCCTGCCACCACGCCCGGCTAATTTTTTGTATTTTTAGTAGAGACGGGATTTCACCGTGTTAGCCAGGATGGTCTCCATCTCCTGACCTCGTGATCCACCTGCCTTGGCCTCCCAAAGAGCTGGGATTACAGGCGTGAGCCACCGCCCCCGGCCCAATAGTCCATTTTTAAACAGCAACCAAAGTAAGTATGATAGTAAGAAAATCATATCTTGTATTTTAACAGCTCAGGAAAATCCAAAGATTCCACATTTATTTGGAATAAAAACCAAACCCTTCACAATGACCAGCAAACTCTTATGTGATATGGCCAAGGCAATGTGATAATCACATCCATTTTTCTCCTCTTTTCTCACTCTACTTCAGATATGCCAGGCTCTGAGTTCTTTTTAAAGCACACAAGGCATGCTCCTATTATAGGCCCATGCTCTGGATTTTCCTCTGCCTGGAACAATTTGCCTCAAGATATCCACATGCTACTTCATTCACATACTTCAAGTCTTTGCTAAGAATTCACCTGTGCTTGAAAGCCTGAGCTGACTCCCTATTTTAAACTGCAACACTCACCTAAATCATATCTCTCTTAGCCTGCCGTTTTGTGTTGTTGTCTCCTAGTACTTACCACCTTTTTATGTATTATATGTTCTACTTCTTTTTATCTTTATTTTTTTAAATTTCCCACTTCATTAGCATGTAAATTCCACAAGGGCAGAGGGTGTATCTATTTACTGTCTACCTAAAACAGTGCCTGGCACATAAGAGAGATGTTCATGAAGTATTTATTGAATAACATCATCCTGGAACTCATTCA
Source organism: Hylobates moloch (assembly GCF_009828535.3). Lineage (NCBI taxonomy): Eukaryota > Metazoa > Chordata > Mammalia > Primates > Hylobatidae > Hylobates > Hylobates moloch. The sequence continues at coordinate 72,122,404 of NW_026652277.1, forward strand.
TTTAGTCTTAATTATATAATTCTTAATAGACGCATTTTCCAATGCATTAATGACCCCAGTTACAGTTTAAGTAAAAATGCATCTCAGACTCATCCTGCTTAACCAAGATTTAGATAAGCCTTAGATGTACTTGTAAGTCCTAGTACACAGAGATCATAGTATGAAAATAATAATATTAAGAAGATAAAAGAGGTTGGGCACAGTGACTCATGCCTGGAATCCCAGCATTTTGGGAAGCTGAAGCAGGTAAATCACTTGAGGCCAAGAGTTTGGGACCAGCCTGGGCTACATAGTAAAACACTGGATCTACAAAAAACACAAAAAAATAGCTGGGCATGGTGGCACACACCTGTAGTCCCAGCTACTCAGGTGGCTGAAGTGGGAGGATCACTTGAGCCTAAATGGCAGAGATTGCACTGAGCTGAAATCATGCCACTGCATTCCAGCTGGGTCAACAGAGCAAGACCCTGTCAAAAAAAAAAAAAAAGGATAGAAGATAGGTGAGGTTTTTTTTTTGTTTTGTAGTTTTGGTTTTTTTTTTTTTTTTTTTTTTTTTTTTCCTGAGATGGTGAATTATAGGCTTTTAACATGCCTCATCCACTTGGAGATAGCAAAATAGGCAACACTGTGTAAAGATCAACACCGTGAGATTTTATTCAAGAAGGAATATGGGAATTCACCCAAAGAGCAAAGAACACTCCAGATTCGGGAGAGTATAAGGTTTACAAACAGCCTGTGTGACAGCATTTGGCTGAAAAAAAAAAAAAAAAAACTTGGTGCAGCCATGCCCTCTCTGCTTTATAGACGAAGGAAAAATAAAGTATTTCTCAGACAATCAAACACTAAGAGAATTCATCTCCACTATACCATCCTTACAAGACATGCTCAAAGGAGCTCTAAAGAGGTAAACAAAAAAGCCATACTCATCATCATCAAAACATATGAAAGTATAAAACTCACAGGTCTTATAAAACAATTACACAATTGAAACTTCAAAGAAATGAGGTAATAGTAAGTAGTATGACAGGAACAGATCTTCACATATCAATACTAACATTAAACATGAGTATGTTAAATGCTACACTTAAAAGATATAGGCTGGTGGAATGAAAAACAAAACCAAACAAACAAACAAAAAAAGCACAATAAAACAAGTTCTAACTGTATACTGCATACCAGAAACCCACCTAACTGATAAAGACATTTCAAGACTCAAAGGAGTGGAAAAAGTTATTACATGCATACAGAAACCAAAAGCAGGCAGGAGTACCTAGACTTATGTCAGATAAAACAGACTTTAAATCAACGATAGTTTTTTTTTTTTTAAGGGCAAAGATCAGAAACAGAAAATCTAAAACCACACATTCTTACTTATAAGTGGGAGCTAAAAAATGTGTACATACATGGAATAACACACATTGAAGACTCCAAATGCTGGTAGAGTGGCATGAGGGTGAGGGGTGAAATATTGGATGCAATGTATACTCTTTCATGACAGTTACGTTTAAAGCCCAGATTGCACCACAATGCAATATATCCATATACTGCAACAGCACTAGTCCCCCTAAATCCATAAAAATGAAAAAAGTCAAAATATTCTTAATTACAAAAATAAAAAATTAATGTCAAAATATTTTAATTACAAAAATAAAAAAATAAGTAAAAATAAGCTTTTTTGAAAAAGATAGGTGTGCTATTGAGAAGCTTCACCCTAACAATTATCTTGAAGACTGACCAGTTTGCAGCAGTAGGTCTCACGAAACCTAAGAAATTCACTGCAGACAGGAGTTAAAAGCTGTATCTGATTTCTGCTTCTAAAGAGATGAAATAGAAGTCTAGACTCCTTCTAGAAGACCTTGGGGATCATCTTGTCCAATTTGCTTCTACAGCTATTCACTGGTAGTGCTTGAACTCAGGGAACTTGTCTTCCAATCAAAGGCTACTCCCATTATCATACACTGCATTTTCTTACATGTGTGTATATATTTACATGAACAATCAAAGATTGTAAATGCTAGCTGCTGTTAACTGACAAGAAACTTTGTGTTTGTTTGTAATGTAGTTGTGAATGAACTGTAGCCCAATTTCTCCTAAAAAAATAGTATTATGTCCTTAGGCAAGCAAGGCCACATAAAGGGATTTTACCTAGAACTTAGTTAAAGTATAATATGAATCGTATTTTAGCACCTAATCACCATTTGTGTAACCACCGCTATGGGAAACAGTACACAAGGCTGCAATTCATTGTACTGAATACACCTCAGTGCCAGTTCCATAAACAAGAAAGGGAAGCCCTCTAGGTACTCCTGCCTGCTTTTGGTTTCTGTATGCATGTAATAACTTTTTCCACTCCTTTGAGTCTTGAATTCAAAAATATTTCTGCTGTTTCTCCAAGGTGAAGGTTCATGACAAACAATAACACAGTTGCTAGTGAAGAAAGTGTACCATTTCCTAATAGCTGGGAAAACAGACTTTAACGGGTTTGCTACCAAAGTATCATTACCGACAGAGTAATAGTTACTGTTTTCATACTTGAGGTCTTGAGCATATTATTAAATTAAATGCTAAAAGTCTGCTTAAATTAATAAATAATACTGAGTACATAGTACACTCATTCTCCATTATTTCAGCTTTTGTATATATGGTAGGCTCCCTTCAGTATGTCCTAATCTGGAAGCTGTGAATATATTACCTTAGATGGCAAAAGAGACTTTGAAGATGTGAGTAAGGTTAAAAATTTTGAAAAAGAAGATCATGAATCCTTAAAAGCTAAGAATTTTTCCCAGCTATAGTTAGAGAGGGAGACATAACTATGGGAAAAGGTCAGAGAGTTGAGGTTCAGAGGGTTGAGAGGTGAAAATGTCACTACCGACTATAGCTGGCTTTGAAGATGCTAGAAAGGGGCCACAGGTCAATGGATACGGGCAACCTCTAGAACCTAGAAATGTCAAAGAAACATTTTCCCCAGGAGCTGCCAGCAAGAGACATATCCCTGCCAATTCATTGCTTTTAGTCCAGTGAGACCCGTGTCAGACTTCTGACCTATAGAACTTTAAGATAATACACGTGTATTGTTTTAAGCCAGTACATATGTGGTAATTTGTTAGGCCATAGAAATAAAATCCTTGATGCATTCATTGAGAAGGATTTTTTCACAAACTATAACCGGGTAACAACTGGGATCCTCCTGCCTCTTAAAATCAAGACAACACATGTACATTCCCAGTCCATTGATTGAGAAAGTCAACACTTCCCCAAAACTTGAATTGACTGTAAGGCAAGGGGTGGATTTCATGGCCATCTTCATCTCTCTGATTATTTAAATAATTCAGCACAGAAACCGTTTCATCATTTCTCTCAAAGAGTTTCCTTTTACACAACATACACCAAGTAGACATTAGTTGTTTTCCTACATTTCCATCAATTTTTTTGGTGCAAAATATCTTATACAAAATATTTTACTAAAGACGGAAAATTTATGCCATAGAAACATAAACCACATAAAATCAAATGTTTTTCAAAAAAAAATCCTTATCTTTTTTTTTCCTAGATTGAGAATCTAGTCATATTGTCCCTCTTTCAAATCCTACTGCAAAGTACTTTGTGCTATTTTCTCTGTCGAATGTTATGCACTTCAGGTTTTTGCTCTCTTCTCCCCACACTGTGGCTTATGAAGAGTTTTCTTTAAATAAAATATTTATTTCTCTAATGGCAGCTACTAATATAATTCATTTGTCACCTTTCTATATAAACTTTTACTATTGAATACATCCCCTCCTATAATCTATGTAAGAAAATATTCTCCCTTCCCCATTCTTCCCAATTTCTTAATATGAAATTCTTCCCAATTTCTTAATAAGAAATTCAGATAAATACTTTATAGCCATACATCAAACTAGAAAATTATTAAATTCTAATAGCCCTATGAGTACAATTCTCATGAAACAGTGAATAAAAAAAAGGGATGTTCAACTCTAAGCTTTGTATTAAATTGATTTCCTATTGTTTTAGCTTCACATACAAAAAAACCACCCATATTAATCCACATTATAAAATTACACGGCATTCAATTTATAAAGAAATTCATAACTAATTCACGGGAAAAAGAGGAAATTTTGTTGACTATTAATAGGTGCCAAGTACTTTACAGGCATTATCTAATTCAATCAACCTAATGAATAAAAATTACCAACTAGTTTTTGATATAAATGGCCCTACAGTACAAGTATTTTCTCATTTACTTTTTGATAAACCCATAAGGTAGGTAGTATTTCCATCATATGGATAAAAATGCAAGCCATGGAAAGGTTAAATAATTTTCCTAGTGGCAAACAAGTGATGAAGCTAAGATTCAGATCCAAGGATGCATGACCCAGAGATAAGTCTTCTATCTCGTAGGCTATAATACTATAAGATTAAGTTGCAGAAAAGCAAACTGAAATTCTAAGAATTCAAACAACTTTCTTAGAGTCCCACAACTAACAGGCCAGAGGCTAGCTTTCCAAGCTCAGTTCATACAGCATACCAAAGTTTATGCACTTTCAACTACCTCTAAGATTTGCAGGACTACGCAACTTGAAACACCAGACAGACAAAAATTTTACTGAAAGATAATCATATGAAGCCATTTTTCGCCTTCACAATATTTTACTCTAAGATATCCAAAATAAACATAATATATAAAATACTATTTCAGGGAAGCATAATTTTATAGGAAGAGTGAGAACTTTGCAGTGAAAAAGACTTGAATAATGGAGTATTTCTGGAAGAATGCACAAGAAAATGGAGAAATTTTGACTCCAAGAAAATGAAAGTGTGGCTGAGAGTCTATAGTGAAAGAAGACTTATTTTTTACTAAATATACTGTATAGCTTTAGAATTTTCTATAACAGATTTAATCCATTAACTACTGAAAAAAATAATTATTTTTAAAAGATATATTTAATATAAAGTACCTAACATTGTAGATGGTACAGAGTAAGCCCTTAACAAGTGGTATTTTTCTCTTTTTATTCAACGATGAGGAATACCTTTAATATCAACAGGATACAAAATTTCTGAGAAATAATTGCTTTAGAACAAAGTAGTAGCCTCATCTCTCAGATGCTGCTGGTCAGGAAAAATATGGCTTTCAGTGGCTTTCTTCCCATAGTTTAAAAAACAGGAAGTTTCTTAGGAATAGAGTTAAGAGTATAAAAGATGCACTGGATTTTTATTTAAGATATCACATTAAACTTGACTTGGCTTAACAGAACTAGCTTACAAAATTCATAGCACAAGAAAGGTTTTAATTGCAGGCAAATTAAATTTGTAACTTCAAGTTTTAAGATGTATATTTAGTCTATAAAATTTGCAGCTTCTATAAAAACACTAAAAACTCAAATAAAACACAATTCTAGAATACAAATAAAGATGCAGGTTTAGTATATCCAATTATCACTAGACTTTTCACACGCACAAAATGAAAAATTGCTGTAATTGTCAGGATATTTATATGAGACATTTGCTGGGTTGTTTGGTTCTTAGAAAAGATCTGCTCCAATTTGGTAGGGAAGAATGGTGAAGGTAGAAAAGAAAGGGAAGTGCAACAGAGTATAGGATATAATTTGGTTCATTAAGAAGAAAAATTACTGCTTCTACTACACTAAGTTGGCTTAAAGGTATTTTCAGAAAGAAAACAGAAAAGATAAAGATTATAGTACTTTAAAAAAATATTCAAGGAAACTACATGTCAATAAAGTCCTTGACAGAAAAAAAAGAACAATGAAGAGTTTAATATAACTTATTAGCTATATAGCATGCTGCAGCTCTAATTATGAAATAACCAATCCATGTTAATTCCTAAAGCAGCAATCTTTACACAGACCTGGCAGTATCTAGTGTTTTTGTTTATTCAACAAATATTTATTGAATATTTTCTAAGTACAAGGTATTATGCTGAAGTGCTGTGAGGAATACAACATACCATATCCAGTACCTAACACCAATCACAAACAAGACAATAGGACACCATTTTTCACCGAACTGCAGCTTAAAACCTAGGGAGACAGATAAGATAAAGAAGGCAATATTTTAAAAACATCTTATAAATACAACAAATACCTTTCAATGATGCTCAAAAGAAGGTTGTGGCTAGAGAACAGAATAAGCTTAATGAAGAACAGGCTATAAGGCATGGTATCAATCCGATGATGGCCTTCATCAACTCTCCCTTCTTGTGACATGATGGAAAAACCTTGGTTTTCAGAGTAGGATCTGGTTTTGGCCACCACTGGCTGTGCGAATTAGAACAAATTTCTTATCCTCTGTGAACCAGTTTTCTAATCTGTAAAGTGGGCTTTAGGGATATAACCTTCCTCTGATCTTGACCATTCCTTAATCCTTAGCAGTCTCGTTTCATCCCACTCTTGGTCACTGGAATTAGCACTGCAGCAATCACCTCCTAATTGTCACTTTTTGATTATTAAATTAAACAAAGACATTTTACCTATTATTTTATCATTCTGCTGCCTTTGACCCCCTTGATTAATCATACCTGAAAACTCCTTCCTCCCAAATCTTACTGGCACTACACTATTACTTTCCTTTGTAGAAGTATTTTTTGCACTATAGGTCAGTACTCACTAGTGAACTCAATTAGTAGATCACCACCAAGAATTTGGGAGGTTTTGTTTGCTTTACTTTGTTTTCAATTTTAAAACTTCATTTTTTAGAAAAGTTTTAGTTTCACCACAAAAAAAAAAAAAGCAGAAGACATACAGATTTCCAAAATTCCTCCACCCCCACACATGTATAGCGTCCTCTATTAGAAATTTGTTTTTTAATAAAATAAAATAGAACAAACATTTAAAAAATGAAATACATCACACTAGTTATAGTAAGCATTTTTTGGTGACATATTTGTTTCAGGTGTGTGTGTGTGTGTGAGTGTGTATGGGTTACTCTGCATGGTATGTGTGCCTGATCAATGAGAACTATAAAATGTAAAAATAAAATGTATTTCTCATTGCAAGTCATGATGAAAATTTTGCAAGTCATGGTAATTAAGCTTCCCAGTTTAATTTGTTAATTCCTGCTCTTACATTTACCTCGTTGATACTGATCCTCTCCTTTTTTGACTACCTATAAGTCTCAATTATCTCTGCCAGCTCTCCCTGCAAAACTTCACAATCAACTTTTCAGTGTTGCCCCCCGGATTTTTATACATACCTGAACTCATTATAAATTATTGATCACTTCAGTAGAGTAACATGAAGAAAGTGATATATTATCAAGTTTAAGCTGACAACAGTATGGAAAGATAGGTTTGAATAAGAGAGACCAAAAGCAGGGAAATCAGTTAGAAAGCTATTACTGTGATCCAGGACAAAGCACTTAGAGAGTAAATCAAAGCTAGAGGTAGTAAGGATGGTGAAAGAAATTAATTTAATAGCAATATTAGAAAGAAATATGTATTAAGGTCAAGGTGATGGGTGCAAAGTTGATACTAAGTTTCAATAAAAGAAAGATTAGATTATTTCTCCAACATTTTTATTCTGAAAAAAGCTATTTTAATAATTACCAATGTTAATAATATCATGCTTATTTTATGTTTAACTTGAACCACTGTATTAGTCCATTTTCACACTGCTATAGAGAATTCCTGACACTGGGTAATTTATAAAGAAAATAAGTTTAGTTGGCTCAGTTTCAAATGGCTGAGGAGGCCTCAGGAAGGTTACACTCATGGCAGAAGGAGAAGCAGGCACGTGTTACACGGTGGCAGGAGGGAAGTGAGAGAGTGAAGAAGGAACTTGCCAAATACTTATAAAACCATCAGATCTCATGAGAACTTGCTCACTATCACTAGAATAGCACGGGGGAAACTGCTCCATGATCTAATCGCCTCCTACCAGATTCCTCCCTCAACACTGGGGATTACAATTCAAGACGAGATACGGGTGGGGACACAAAGCCAAACCATATCAACCATTAAACCTAAGCAGTTAAAGGACTCTAACCTATCCAGAACTAAGTCCACACCATAACTTAGCTTAATAGATATTTTGGTTTAATAAACATTATATATGTATATTTAGGTTCAACTTTCTACAGAGTTAATTTAAAAATACCTATTTAACTAAACCAACTCCTCTGAAATTTCAGTGCTGGGTGAACCCTTAGATATATACTTGCATCAAATCAAATATGTAAATATATAGTCATAAGTATGTAGTTTTTCCAATAGTTCTTCCCTCTGTAAAAATTAGAGCAAATAAAGAGAAATTTAAAGATTAAACTATCATTTGAAATTTTAAGTTTCAGGCTTATGTGTAAATATATATTTTCCCTAGTGGGATCCCCTTTACTTCACACTAAAATGTCTTTTGCTCTTTTCTCTAAATGGCTTGACTTTAAAATTATGTGTCAACAAATAAATTTGATACTGTCCTGTCAGATATTTAATTCCTCATTTTCTCCTCCTCTTTAAACTTTGTAAAATGCCCTCTAACCATACTTTAACAGAGTGATGACAGTTTAATTAGATCAAGACCTCAGCAAAGAATAATCATGATGGTAGTGAAGACATTTAAGGATTACAGTTTGAGCTTTTGCTACTATCCTTCAGTGAGTCCAGCAACTGTATAAAATGACTACCTAAAACGTCAGTGAGTGCTAATAAATTCATGCTCCTACTTTCCCACCAACAAATCAGCTGATGAGAGAATAGTCATCTATTAATGAACAGTATAACTGAAAGAGAATTGGACTTGAAATCAGAAGACCACTTTTTGGATCTGATTTTATAATTTGCTAATGATTTGGTCTTGGGAAAGTCACTTTAAACTCTATGAAGCTCATATTTTTTTCCTTTGTAAAACAAAATTAATGTACAGTCTAAAAAGTACTGACACATAAAGAATCTAAATAATATTTCCTCGAGGTTTTTCTGGTGAAATGTTAATTCTCTATGAAACACATGTAAAGTAAAGGAGACAGATAGACCAACAGGTAAATTGTGAGTTACACAAAGGAAGGTAAGGGAAAGAAGGTCTAGATTCAGAGAAGTTTGTCTGGAAATACCTTCTTGTGTTAAAGGTTAGGAGAATGGAGTCTATCTAACAGCTCAAGGTATGAAAGGTCAATAAATAAGACAAGTTTCATTTTTGTTTTTGTTTTGTTTTGAGATGGAGTCTCACACTGTCACCCGAACTGGAGTGCAGTGGTGCGATCTTGGCTCAGTGCAACCTCTGCCTCCCAGGTTCACACAATTCTCCTGCCTCAGCCTCCCAAGTAGCTGGGATTACAGGTGCACATCACCACACCCGGCTAATCTTTTGTATTTTTCGTAGAGATGGGGTTTCACTATGTTGGCCACACTGGTCTGGAACTCCTGACCTCGTGATCTGCCTGCCTCAGCCTCCCAAAGTGCTGGTATTACAGGCGTAGGCCACCGCCCCCATCCAATAAGACAAGTTTTTTAATAAAAGAAGGAAAAAGAGGAATGGAGTTTATACACATTCTTCCATTGTAATAATGAGAAGCACCATGCAAAAGTGCAAAGCAATGCACGTAATAATAATAATTAGTTTCACAAATAAGCAGTGCTATCAGTGGCATTGTTTCAATCTGAATATGTAAGACTATGAAAGCTTATTGGGCATCATCTAGCAAAAGCATGAGATTGTCAGTCAGAGAGTAGGTAGACAAAATAGGAATGCTGTTGCTATGTTTGTATCTGAGAAGAATGGAACTACAACAATGCTAATGGAATATAATAAAAGAGTTGTACATATTGTATTCATGGCTTGTTTTCTTCTATTCCAGGTATGTATTGAGAAATGCAGAGTGAGAATGAGCTGAAGCATAAAGCATCCTGTGCTCAAAAGATCTTGCAAAGCACAAAACAGCAAAAAACTGCTCAGGAAAGGGGTAAATACAGGTTTGCATCAGTTTCTGAAAACTAATGGCATGAAGCTCATAATTCTTCTGAAGCACTAGATCTGGTCCAGAGGGAAAGATGCTTTCTGGTGGTGAGGTTCCCCAAGAGAATTGTTTTTCTTTTCCTGTATTTATGTAGTTAAATCAATTTTATTGCACAAATGATTGGAGGTTACCAAGCTCTGGGGAATTCTTAAAGGAGATAATTTTACCAGTCTGTCTATGATTCAAAAACATAACTCTTCCTGTAGAACAAGACTCCTTTTATTGGGCACAGTATTCTAAGAAATATAACTCAAAATTTCTTCAAATGACATTAAATATTGAATAAGTTTCATCTAGAAACAAGCATAATGACCAAGTAACATGACCAGTGGGCAAGAGGATAGAACTAGTACCAGAAAGAGAGATAAGTCAACACAGCGGACATTCCCTTAGTGCGGAGATCTGAAGTGGGCCCATTATGTAAACAACAGTACCCAAAAAGGCCATGGTTTGTTTCAGCAGTCGCCAAGGTCTGAGAAACTCCAAACGGTCAAGTGGGGACACAGATCAAAGGTTCAAGAAAGCAGGCAAGACTTGAATTCAAGTCTATTGTAGGGTTCTCATATCAGGCTATAAGGCTACGCAGAAGGTATTAAATGAGTAATAACTGTACAAGAACAAGATATACCTTCTTATGACAGAGCAATATCAAAAGTTAATCAAAGTGTTATGGTCCATTTTAGTAGGCGTTCAGGACAAGGCTTAACCCCTGGAAGAAATTAGTACTTAGCAATACGTGAAGGTAGAGTTGCACCAACTCAGGAGCCCTATATTGAAGGTACAGACTAAGCAGACAAGTAGGTCCAAGAAATTCATTTTAGGCATATCAGATCCTGAGTGAGTAGCATCAAAACCATTTCTAGATCATACCACATTTGTATGGATCAAAATTCTAAATGTGTTCTTCGTGTTAATCAACATGAATTTAGGAACAAAGCAAGCCTGCATCTTCACATAAAGATCAGGGACAACCATAGCTGAGCAGAAATGGAAGATGCAGAAATTGCCAGCAGCCCACATATATAACAAACCTTTGTTTCTCCTAGGCCCACAAGAACTTTTACATCACATACACCTACATTCAGAGGCCCAGAAAGAGTGATAGAGTAAAAAATAGAAAGTTCAAAATGTCAAAATATAGAAAGTTCTTTCTATATTTTCCCCCTAGAAATATTTTTAAAAGAACTAGATTTAGTCATTTAGATTATGTACCAGGATATATGAAGATTATTCCTTATTTGGATGTCTTCAAGTTCTACTGTTTATGTCTCTCTTGTTAACAAACAAGTTTTTATTCGGAAATACTTATTATCAATAATTGGGACTTTCAGTAATAAATTCAAGACATTTGCATTAAACCAAGTAAAACAGTTCTATCTTTAAAATGAAAATGAATTAAATTAAATATTTATATTTCATAATTAAAAAAGGGAAATCATGGAAAAACATGATTTAACAGACTTGGGATCATCTCTGACCCTTGAAGACTTCAACACCAAAATTTTAAGTTAGATGGATTCCTTTGTACTATGTAATTGTTAGCCCCTAAAGGGAAGTATCCATTGCTCATTGTGGTCATCTTTCTGGATTCTTCTTACTTTAATTTCATTCTTCCCAGTTTTTTATACCTGCTCTGTTCTACATCTATTGCATCATTTCTACCACTTAAACTTGGCTTTGGCATTTGGTATCTACATTTTGATTCTTGGCTAACCATCAACAATTGTGACTAAGTTTCTCACTCCATTACTCCTCCCAATAGCTCTCTCAGATATTACCAATCATCCTAGATCTGAAATCTCAAATTAGACTCTTCACTGTCTCATCACCATTTCCCCAATATGCCCCTTTCCAGCAAAAGATGAGGGAGGGAGAAATCTACAGACAAAACATAACTCATAATACCAGAGATCATCAAATTTCACATATTTTCTTTATTATTAAAGAATGACAGATTTGGAGAAAAGAACAATTCAAAGATCTGTACTTGAAAAGTAAGAGACTGCCATACTTCCACATTACAGTCCCAAGTTAACACTGTAAATAGATAGATGTTTATCTTTCTAGACATATTTTTGAAAATCAAGAATGAAAAAGTGAAGTAGGATTTAAATTTTTTTAAAGTTTTGCATTTAAAGATTCATCTAAGATTATATTTTACAGTATAGATTTTTGTGATTCACCTTCAGAAATTCTGATTCAGTAGATTTTGAGTATGACCTTATGTCTTTGTCCATTTTGTGTTGCTATAACAGCCAGGAAAGAAAATTTGTTTCTCACAGTTCTGGAGGCTGGAAAGTCCAATATCAAGGTGACTACATCTTGCAAAGGCGTTCATGCTGCACCATTCCATGGTGTAAAGCATAAGGACATACCCAGGCAACAGAGACAGAGAAAGCTAAACTCATTTCTTAACAATGCACTCTTGAGGTAATAAACCCACTCCAATGACAATGACATTTATCCATTCATGAAGGCAGAGCCTTCATTGCCTAATCATCTCTTAACAGTCTTAGCTCTTAACATGGTCACAAAGGCAATTAAATCTCAACATGAGTTTTGGAGTGGACATTCAAACCAGAGTACCTAGGGATCTGCATTTCAAGCATTACAAGTGATTCTGATGATGTCCTCTCTATGACCACATTTTATCAAGCATTAATTTAAAACTTCTATTGATTTTATGTCTTGATTAATATTTCTACATATTTTCATGCAGTTCAGTTACACCTATTTCTGCCACTTCTCAAAACTGTATCCATTTTATGATTCTTTCATAATATATTATTTGTATAACAATCTCTAAACATTTATGTTTCCCTTTAGAAAAACAGAAAATCACATTTTAATTGAGCTGTGAATTTGGATAGAATTCTACTAGAACTCATAGAAAAAGGTATTTCTCTGTTTTATTTTCCTTTTAATTAGTTTACAGTCACCAATTTCTCATTTATTCCTACATTTTATGGTTGAACTAATTTGATCTTATAATCTCAAGGCATTCATAAAGACAGAAAGATTAGGCAATGTAGAGACAACCAAATGTGCTTTTTCCCCTCTGATGAAATTTAAACTGGAGCTACTGAAGTTATTTGTAAACTACCAGTGATAAAAACAAAACTAAAAATGTATTTTATTGATGAGGAATAGACAAATAAGAAACACTCTGCTCTACTCCCTTGTAGGCCCCATTAACATTTTAAAGCAATTAAAAAATAGTTCATTAAAGACTACAGGTGATTTGTAATGTTAGTTGGACATTGTTGTCATTGGGGTCAGTCAAGATAGATTTTCATTCAATTACCTACACATCTGGCCTCCCCAAGGATACTTGAAAGAGTCATCTGCACCAACCTCCTCAGTGATTTTTAACTTGAAGTTCATTAGCTCAATGGCAGAGTGATGCATTGCACTTAAAATACACTCAAATGTCATCTTTTTAAAAATCGACTAACACAGCCTTCCACTACGGAGTTAAATTCAATCATTCAGTTTAGCTTTTGGTTCTTTAGAGGAATTACTTTCCTTTATCAAATTCAAGCTGCAAAGCTGCCGTAAAAGGTGTTAATCATGTCATTTGCTACCATTAATGTAAGCTTTGTTTTTATCCTGTTCTCTGCTCAACTTCTTCCTGCATCAATTCTTTTCTATCCAGATTGTTCCACTGTATAATTACTTCCTAAGAGTAACTTATGTGCATTAGGAAGCATATTAAACAATCAATCAATAAATATTCATTGAATGTCTACCGTATGCCTGAAAGAAGAAGACCTATGCCGTTTACTCAAAGAACTTATCATCTTACTGGCATAACATGATTTACACACACGAAATGATTAAATAGTCATAAAATAAAACAAACTGCTAAACTCTAATTCAAAGAACTATATGCTACAGAAATTCAATGATAGGAAAGAGGTCAGAGGATTTAAGCTGGACTCTGAGGAATGAAGAGGGTTTTGATAGAAAAGGAAAAAAATGAAAACCATTAGAAAAAGACTGAAAATGGTGTGAACACAGAAGGTGGGCTCAGAAGCCAGAAGGAGGGTGGCCAATGAAGTCAAGGGAGCAGCCAACCTGCCTGGACTGGAAGCTTCATGTTGGGAAACAGTAGGAGATAAGATAGAATGGATAAAACAAGAATAATGTTTATTAGACTGTCCTGCTGTAAAACAAAACAAAAGATCAAAGACTGTCTCTGATCTCTAAAAATTTACATTCCTTAGAGAAAGATAACATTCTAAGAAGAATATTTATCCTGTCTCTTCAAGGTTTTCACCTGCAGACTTTTTCTATACCTAAATTTGATCCATTTTCTATAATCCTTTGATTTGCAGGCTAGACAAGAACCTAAATTCAACTTTGATTGCGAAAGTCTATCTCCCTTTACTTAATAGGTTCAGAAGTGATAAAGGATATGACCCAATATAATCAAACATTGACTGGGCATTATTATAATATCCACACTGGTGTGAGGGCCCAGATTATATGTTGTTTTTAAATATAGAACACTTTCCTGAAATAATTATGAATTTGGAATTATAAGAGGGAGGAATTTAATTGAGAATATTTAATAGCATCTTAAATGAATTTACCTTGCAAATCGTATAATTTTTTTTAAGTTTGGATTTGACCATCAATTCCTTCTTACCCAGAAAGTTGAAAATCTCTTCCCTCACTTTTTCACCAACCAATTCTGAAAGTGAGACTCGATTTATTGTTCATTGCTATTCTGCTCTTCTGTTTTTTTCCTTGATGCTATGGAGTGAGAGGTGGGAGGGTGTTGCAGAGACCCTTGGCAATGATGCATAGTTTAGTTAATCCAGGCATTTCGGCTTTGTGACCTCCCTCAGAATCCCAGTCACCCCATTTTCACTCTCCTTCACACTTTCTCTGGTATTTGTCTCATTATGTATATGTAAGTGTTTGGAAAAAGTGTTGGTTGCCAATTTAAACTATTTATTGTCTTCACTGCTTCAGCTGCTGCTGGATTTCTGAATTCAATCTACCAGTAACTTCCATGCAGCACATGCTCACTGCAGTTTTAATTGCTCTTGCCAGTTGCCGAACTCTTTCTACACATTCGCAATTCATTGTGTTACGCCCTTAGTGCTGTTTCTGGCATCTGCCCTAACTGCTGGATTTTCATGTATGAAGAGGTTCAGCAATTCTCTTTACAAACTTTCTGCCCAATGGGAGGTGCTATTATTGTACTTGATTTGGAGAAATTGGCGATTCCCCCAGGAAATCAAACAAAATCCCTATCTTTTATATTTCCTCATTTTCTCACTCTTACTGAAACCAGAAGTTACTTCACCTAGAGGCTATAAGAGTAGCAGGAAAATTTTTGTTTATTTTAAACCCAAGTCTTTCCACTAAATGTGAGTGTAGAACCCAACCTCACAGAATGAAGAACTAGCTAATAGCCAATGTTGACTGAGCACCTAAATGTCAAATCGTGTGCTAAATATTTTACATGATTTATTTCAATTAATTATCACATCAAGCCTATAAAATAAATACTATTGTTGTCTTTATTCAGATAATGAAATTGAAGTTTAAAAAGTTAAAGAAATCTTCCTAAGTTAACAAAACCAGGGATTTAAATATAGGTAGATATTGATAGCAAAGAAACTCCTATATGCCAGTTTCTTTACTTTTACGTTATATTGCCACTCAGACCATCAATGAAACAAAGAAAATAATCAATTTAGGGTGAGACCAAAACCTCTTGTTTATGACCATTATTTTTTAGATGATATGAAGCATTGTGAGAGCCCAGAAGGAGAAGAAAATGATGCACTTTACATTATCCATATGGATTATTAAAATTGGCACAACTATCATTACAAATAGAACCAAGTTTAGCTCAAATATAAGAGAAGTGCATCACTTATTCACATAATAGTCTAATGGGAAAAATTTAGGTCAGCAGGATGGTTCTCCCTCAATGCTATTATTCAGGAACCCAGACTAACAAGGCTTGGCCATTCTAATATATGGCTTCCAATGTCTCTCTGGTCATCTTATATTATCACCATTTCAGCCCAAAGAAAAGTGAGAAAGAGCATGGAGGGGCATGTCTAGAAGTTTGTACAGCCAGCCTTGGAAGTGGCACACATTACTTGTACTCACATACCATGAAAAGAGCACTGTCTCATGACTACACCTAAATGTGATGCAGGTTGGGAAACAGTATAGCTGGCCAGCTGTAGGTCCAGCACTTCAATTACGGTGGATGAAAAAGACAATAGGTTGTGAGGGTCAGGTAGTCCTCTCCACCACAGTTTATCTCTCTGATGCAGATAAAACAGAGCCCCCAGCTAAACTGGAGTTCCAGTGCTACAGCAGCTGCTAGTGACCCTGTTCTAACAGGAAATACAGGAGAGCTGGACACAGGTGTTTACAGTGTGCCTTGCGCAAGATTCTTCTTTTGCCTGTCAGACGGCCTAATGCCTACTTGCCGAACCCACAACTAGGGGTCCCTCACACAAGAAACTTGTTTAGACTGGAAGGTGCTCTTGTGGCTCATGTGTGACCCATGTCCACTTTATGCCTGCCTGACCATTGCTCTGGCCCTGAAAGCCCAACCCTACGTTGCCCTCTGTGTCCTGGGGAAAACCCTGCCTGGGGCAGCCCCTCATTCTTCAGATGGAAGGCATAAATTCAATATACCACCACAATAGGAAGCAAGTTCAAAGATTTTTACTTACAGATCCTGGGCAGAGCGAGTGTGATGAGTCAGGAGGGCAGTCTTCTTTCATCCCCAGGTCACATGAGGCTGGAAGGAAAAGTCAGACACACATACACAGAGAGAAAGAACATGTCAATCCAGTCTATATAAGTGAATAGGGCTTGGGGCATTTAAATTTCACAGGCAAATGCCTGGATAGTCCATGTAAAGGAAGCAGGGAGGAAGCAGGGAGCTCAATCTGCTAGGTTAGAGCAATTCCTCTAAGTTCTCATCCCTGGCCACCTGCTTGAGCCATTTGGGTGTGGAATTCTTCTTCTAATGTCTAGGCAGCAACCTTTGCTGTGTCCTTTCCTTCACAGACTTACTCTCTCCCCAGGACACAATTCAGTCTTATCCAGCTGTGCTATCTAGTCCCAAGCCCAAGATCTCCACCAGGAGAAGTTTTTCTAGAGAGTTGGATATTTTTCTTCATGGAACAGAGACCTTTAACTAAAATTATTGACTCAAAGCCCCAGTCAATATACATTAATAGAGTAGGATAGCCACAATAAAAATGTCTGTTGAAAAGGGAGAGAATACACAGAGCCACAGAAACTCTCATTCATTGCTGGTGGGAATGCAAAATGGTACAGCCACTTTGGAAAACAGTTGGTAGTTTTTTAGAAAAGTAAATATATACTTACTGCATGTTCCAGCAATCATGTTTTGTTATACTGTATGCTCACAAATGAGTATTGCCAAAAGTGCATAGATCTGGAATCAATCAGATGCCCTTCAAAAGCTGAATGCATAAACATACTGTGGTATATCCATACAATGCAACATTATGCAGTGATAAAAATAAATGAGCTATCAGGCCTCAAAACGACATGGAAAAAACTTTAAGTGCAGACTGCTAAGTGAAATAAGTCCACTTGAAAAGTCTACATACTCTGTGATTACAACTACGTGACATTCTAGAAGTCAAAAGATCAGTGGTTGCCAGCAGAAAGGAGGAAGAGTGAGAGGAATGAATTGAAGGAGCATAGGGTATATTTAGGGCAGTGAAATTATCCTATATGATACTGTAATGGTGAGGACACATCATTATACGTTTGTCGAAACTCACAGAACATACAATAAAAAAATTGGAACCTAATGGAAACTGGAGTTTAGTCAATAGTAATGTATCAATATTGGCTCATCAATTGTAACAAATGCACCACACTAGAAGAAGATATTAATAATAGGTGAAACTGGTGAACAGGAGTTGACATGAGACAGTATATTGGAACTCTCTGTACTTTCTGCTCAGTTTTTCTGTAAACCTAAATTTGCTGCCCTCCGCCCCCAAACACACACAAAAAGTCCATTTAATAAAGGGGAGTGGGACTATAGGAAACACACAACACACAGCAATCATAGTCCACTGAAATGGCACACTCCTGCTGGGCTCACATTATGTAAGACCCTGCCCCAGTATCAAACAAAGTCCCTACATTAGGTGTGATTCTGCTCCCTGGGAGAAGCTTTCTGGTCCACAATCCTCAAAGGCACCAGGATTTGCCTTCTGAGATGTTTCTCCTTTTGTGTAGTCTTTTGCAGCACTCTGTAATGATCATCAGAGTGTATGTCCCGCTTCAGGGTTGCAGGGTCCACAAACTCACTTCTTGTTTGTGACGGTTCGATGGTTTAAGGATTGTTTTACAGGTCAGAGTCAAATCTTTCTCGGGTGAGGATTACGGTTTTCTTGGCAGTGCAATTCCCTCAAAAACTAAGTAGATTTATTTTCTATTTCTTGTCCTTTCCAGGTGCCAGTAGCCACACCCAAAATAGTTTTTTAGACAGTTTTTCAATTTGCTCTTTTTATTTAAACTTTGCTGGAGAGAGAGAGAGAGAGAGTCAACGTAATAAGAGCTACCTTGAGATCATCTGAAACAGCTGAGTGGGAACATATCACCCTTCATCTGATTTTTGCTGCAAGCTTAATTGCCTTAATTTAACTTAGACATCTTATTGAGGCTTTGTATTTGAAGCTATGTTACATCTTATTTCCTGTTTGGGTTCCAGAAGCAGTTAGCTTTTCCAGCCCTGTGAAGCCTTTCATCTCTGATTCTGTCCCTTCAATCTTTGTGCACAAACCAGTCAATTTGTAATACTTTAGTTGAAGCAATGGATAGCAGCTAACACCTATAAACATGGAGCACTTTCCAACCACTTTACCTAAAATTATATGAACATGTGGTCTGCATTCCAGGTTATAGTTGGAATTAATTTTAATAAATTGCAATGTTTTACCACAATATAATGTATTTCTTCAGCTTTTCAGCCTGTAGCACCACCGCCCAAACATTAATTTCTGGGTTTCTTACAGAAGGTAAATTTCTTGAAGAAAATACCACAAATTCAGTGGTCTAAAAAATATGTCTTTCTCATATAGAAGTCCAGGGCAGGGGTTCCAGCCCAACGCTGGCTTTTCTCCATGCAGCCATTCAGGAATTAGTGTGACGGCCACTTTACCGTATTCAATGCATGAGTTCCAAGATCTCTCTGCTTATTGCCGTGCTAATTAGGCAGGAAAAAGAGCATGGTAAAATACTCCAAAGGCTTGAGACCCAGGCCTGGCAGTGGAATTCAACACTTATACTCACATTCCATTAGAAATAACTCAGTCATATGGCATTATCTAACTACAAAGAAAGCTGGAGAATGTAGTATAGCTAATCAACAATTTACCCCAAATTCCCATTCCAATGGAAAAAGAGAAAATAAATGTACATGAACAGCATTATTGCCCAAATCTCAATAGGCCTTAGCCCTAGCCTAATTTCATGGAATAGTGGCTGACTTAGCTCCACCAATACAGGAAGATGCCAACCCACCTCACGTCCAGACACCAATCATTTAGCCAGAACAACAACAACAGAAATTCCCTTCCATCTCATTTAAAAGCTCTCCTTCTAATTTTCTGTCCCGCAATCTTCCCCTACTCAAGATATTATTGAGGGGGGAAATTAGTATAAGAAAAACTCTCTTCCAGAAACAGCCAATCACCTCACAGCCTTACTATATCCATCTGCGTTAATCATGTGCAAGAAATCAACAGCTTTTTTGCATTGCACTTTCATTCCTGTACTTTAAACATGGTCTTTCTGCAAGAAGCCAGGATCTGACTTGGAGTTGATTCCCCAGCCTTCTGTGCAACCAAATACCTACATCACTGGGAAGAATAAAATTCAGTTTTCTGGCACAGTGCAGTCACAATCCAGACAGAAAAATAAAATATGTCTTTTGAAGAGTAGTGGCATTCTCAGAAACATCATTACTAATATTGAACCACTTAATAAATGTGAGACACCATTCTAAGAGGTTGACCTGTATGACCTTATTTAATATCTTCATAAACATTGTCCCCATCTTATTGTAGAGAAACTGACGTTAGCAGACACTGACGAACTTGCACAAGCTTGGGCAAAATCATACATTAGCGAACAGAACACTTAGCCTCACAGTTCAAAATGTTTTCATTCACGTTAACAATTACATCACATTTTTCCCAAGAATAATTCATAATTCATAAGGGATTTTTGCTTTACATTTGTGCAACCAAAGCTCCAGTCAGGTTTTCCCAGAGTGAAGGAACAATCAGCTCCAAAGGAGTGCTCATCTTTACCGCTTCAGAGACACAAGCTGCCTGCATCTTTTATATGACAGTTTTTACAGCTTCTACCTATCAAAATTTCAGAACACACTGTTAGGAAACCTCTCAGGTATAAAGAGTTGCTCAGAAGCAATCTTTGCCTCAGCCCATTAAACTTTTGAGTCATCTAAAGCTACTTGTTCTGATTCCACACTTACCAAGCAACCTTCTGATTATGACTTGGCTTCTCATGTGGTTCTGCAGGCAAGAAAGAATGTGCTGATCAAAAGTATTTTGATGTTTTTATAGTTTCTGTTTACAATTTCTTATAGAAAATTAATAAATGGCTTATATTATTCTGTGACTTCCCATCCAAATTGCCAAGAGAAGAAACCGCAACAATCAAGCAAATTCAGTGTGCAATAATTCAGTTTATCACTGAAAATTAAGTTGATAGTCTGGAATTTAGCAAATAAAATTGAACACAGAAACCAGAAGGCCTTATTGGCCGTGTTGTTTGGATCGAAGATACTAGGGTATTAGTAAAAGATGAAAAGATAAAGGGAAACAAAAGAGCAACAAGAATACAGGAAATTAAATTGTGCAAAATTTAAATTTGATTCAGCACTGATAAAGAAGAATTATAGGATTTTAAGATGGGAATTTAGTCAAATCAAGGGAATATATTTCACAGTTTTATGGTAGAAAAAAGAAATCTTTAGAAGATAATCCATAAGGGCCGGGTGCAGTGGGTCATACCTGTAATCCCAGCACTTTAGGAGGCCGAGGTGGGCGAATCACGAGGTCAGGAGTTTGAGACCAGCCTGGCCAACATGGTGAAACCCTGTCTCTACTAAAAATACAAAAAATTAGCCGGGCATGGTGGTGCACACCTGTAGTCCCAGCTACTCAGAAGGCTGAGGCACAAGAATCGCTTGAACCTGGGAGGTGGAGGTTGCACTGAGCTGAGATTGTGCCACTGCACTCTAGCCTGGGTGACAGAGTGAAACTCTGTCTCAAAAAAAAAGAAGAAGATAATCCACAAAATTTTCATTTGAACTTTCTCGCCTGATATTGTTCCAGCTCAGGTACTAAGAAGAATGAAGAAATTGAATTAAACTGAAATCAATGTAGGGGGAAAAACTGAAGAAATAAAGGCTGATAGAATATTTCATGTTTGAGAGCAATGGGGAATGGGTGAGCTTCCAACAGTGATGAAAAGATCAAGGGGAAAAAGTTTTTGTTTTCTGAAAAGTTGTGTCTCTCTGTTCTGATATTGATGTAATTTCTTCTGACCGATGTCTGTTGAACATCCCATAAGCCCAATGCTATACTTGATGATAGGTAAAATATAAGAGAAAAATTAAAATGGTTCCAGCCTATGTGAATCTTGAAATAGTGTTGAAAAACAGTAAGGCAAATACACATAAAACAGTTTAACAACAAAAAGACTATAAAAGCTAATGCCAAAGATGGCAAGCTCAGTAGGTATTGAGAGACAAGAGACAAGGCAGACTAGAGTTGGTAGAAAAATTACTGAAGGAGAGAATATTGAATATAAATTTTCTGAAAGCTTTTAGGCTTCAGCAGCACAAGACACAAGTTGACAACATCAGGTGGTGTTACCGAAGAAAGTTTCAGAACCAGTATTGGCTGCTCCTCTTCCTATTAAAAATTGTATACATATATATACAATTATATACATATGCAATTTTATATGTGCATGTGTAATAATTCTATATATTCTCAAAATTACCATTAATTAAAAACTTCTATGTCTAAGAGGTAGAGATTAGTATTAGAGACTCTGTTAGATATGCTTGGGTGGCACACAAAGATTAAAAGTTTGAGGGCTGAGCACAGTGGCTCATACCTGTATGAGGCTGAGGTGGTAGGATTGCTTGAATCCAGGAGTTCCAGACAAGCCTGGGCAACATAGTCAGACCCTGTCTCTGCAAAAAATTATTTTACAAAATAAGCCAGGCATGGTGAGCCATGATCACCCCACTGTACTCCAGCCTCGGTTCCAGAGTGAGACCCTGTCTGTGAAAAAAAAAAAAAAAAAAAATTTGAGGATGAGTGACAAATTTGCTAACACACACAAACACACATGCACACAAAACTCCCTAGAGCCCAAATGGTGAACTAGCAGTCCTCCTTGGTATTGATTTTGCCCACCAAATGGGAATCATGGGATCCTTAAACATTTTTAGATGGTTTCCAATACCGAAAAATCACAATGTGTCAGCTAAAAATTCAGTTTCCTATCTCACATATTTGAAAAAAGAAATCTTAAGATCGGATGACACTATGTCCGAATTCCTACATGTAACCCAGTCTTTCATTCACCAGATATTCACCGAGCTCTGACAGGGACCAGGCTCTGTTCTAGTTACTGGGAATATATCTATCAGAGAACAACAGCAAAAACAGAAAGGAAAGAAGGGAGGAAGGGAGGAAGGGAAAATAAGGAGAAAGAGAAAGGCAGGAAGGTAGGCAGGGAAAGAAGGGAAGAGAACAGAGGGAAAAATGGGAAAAGAAAGGAAAGAAAACAAAAAATAAAAAATAAAAATCCTGAGGTTATAGACATTATTTCAGTTGAATCTACTAGTGCTAAGCAGCAGCTGCCCATTTAAAACAGAATCCAGCCTCTCCAGGACCATACAATACCCATGGCTTTTAATTGTCTTGGAGATAAGTATTTGGAGAAATGTTTTTAAAACATTAACTCATGTCTCTAACAATGAAATGCTGAAATCCTGTGTTTCTTTTAAACTGCTTAACTCATTTATATTATTTGTCTTATTCATAAGACTACCTAGCTTTGGGATTTGTGGGTTTTGTTGATTTAAGTCAAGATCTCTTACCTCTCAGAGATCTAGCCAAATTTGTAGCCGAACCCCAATCTTTTAGCCTGTGACAGTTTAAGTCCTTCCCAACAGATTCCACCAGTTCCTGCAACTTTTTTCGGTCATGATTTTCTCTGTCTCCACCATGAAAGTTCAATCTCTTGCCCTGAGACACCCTGGAAACAATTTAGTCTCTTCATCAGTTTCCACATAATATCCCCTCACATCAAGCATATCATGATTTCAGTAGCCTGCACTCAAGATCTAGATGGAGAGAAGAGGCAGTTGTTGGAGGACTCTGTACATTCTCTGGCATCAAAAAGCTTGCTCTGCTGCCCATAGGCACAATCCTGAAGAACAGGGGTTGAGTAGGACAGAGGCACAGGCAACTCTAAACCAATGGAAAATGGGTTTTAGGAGATGCCCCAGCCTCCTTATCAACCCTGGCCTCCAGTGGAGCACTGTGAAACTCATTACTGTTTCTAAAAATGTGCAATTCCACAGCAGTAACAGATTTAGGGCATCTTTTGTTGCCTTTTCCCCTTCCTTGTCTCACATCCCCACTTCTTCACATTTGTCTACTAAAATCTCCTCCCAATAACTACCTTTACCTAAGACTTTGTCTCAGGGCGTTGTGTTCATTTTGTTGTTGTTGTTTTTCTTCTCTTTGTTTGTTTTTCAATTCGTTGTTGGAGGAGGAGGTGCCAAAACTAAGGCTGCATCACAAGTAGAGGTTACATGCCTTTGTGGTAGTTCACTGATTCTTCTTTCCCTCTTTCTGTCTCCTTCATGTCTTCTTTGAGGCAACAAACAAATCCTTTATTCCTCAATTTGCATAATGGTTCGATTCATATAATAGATATTCAGAATCCTCTTCCACCAGCAATATTCAGTTGGCTCTTCTCAAATAAATGTTAAGTTCTTCACTAAGAGGGCTTTGAAAATTGTTATAAACTCACTGAAGCATGTAACAATTGTGAATTGTTAATTAATTTTTTTCCATTTTATTACAAATAGTAATTACATAAAGACGGAAAGAAGCAGAAAAGAACATATGGCCTGAAGCTGAAGCTAAAGACTTGATTTTCAGAAAAGACAGCTTTTCAATTAGAATGCCTTGTGGGTGACGCAAAGGGAGTCCACCAAGTCAGATTTCAAACAACTTTTTTTATTGAAATATAGGACCCATGCTTGAAAAGATTTATTTGAACATTGACCAAAAAGTGCAATATAAAAAAAAGATGTATTTGAACATGGACCAAAAAGTGCAATATAAAAAAAAAGATGTATTTGAACATTGACCAAAAAGTGCAATAAAAATTAGCTTAGTCTTTCACAAGATAGAAACAAAGCAGAGAAAATTATTGCATAGTTCAAATTACTGGATAAACTAGCCTTTCTAAGAAGACAAAAAAAGGAGGATTTAGAAGAACCTGAAAAATGCTGGACCAAGTTCACTGAATGAAGCCAGACAGTATAATCCTAACTCATCAATTTCATTCTATTCAGCAATTGTGAGTGGACCTTGAGATTCTTCACTTTGAGGTGAAAATAACAGTTGGCTCATTTTCAATAACTTGGTATAAATGTTAAATTGCAGAAGTTAATGAGAGGGAAGGAATTCCCATAGGGAAAAAAAAAAGGTAAAGGTAATGATTCCTCCTCTTATAACTTCCCCTGCATTGCCTGATCCCACATCTATTTCTTTCTGGGTGGCAAGGGAGCAAAAGTGCTTTAAAAAGAGATAGCTAAGGAGTGTTTTTCCTAAGGGTTATGCTGCAGCCTATTTTTTATTGGTGGAAGAGGTGATAGAGGTAGCAAAGAAAAGGAAATACTTTTTTCTTTTTTTTTTTTTTTTTTTTTTTTTTGAGACCGAGTCTCACTCTGCCACCAGGCTGGAATGCAATGGTGTCATCTCAGCTCACTGCAACCTCTGCCTCCCGGTTTCAAGCAATTCCCCAGCCTCAGCCTCCCAAGTAACTAGGACTGCAGACAAGCGCCACCACGACTGGCTAATTTTTTGTATTTTAGTAGAGACGGAGTTTCACCATGTTGGCCAGGATGGTCGCAATCTCCAGAGCTCATGATCTGCCCGCCTGGGCCTCCCAAAGTGCTGGGATTACAGGAGTGAGCCACCACGCCTGGCCAGGAGATACTTTTATTATTATTATTATTATTATTATACTTTAAGTTTTAGGGTACATGTGCAAAATGTGCAGGTTTGTTGCATATGTATGCATGTGCCATGTTGGTGTGCTGCACCCATCAACTGGTCACTTAGCATTAGGTATATCTCCCAGTGCTATCCCTCCCCCGTTTCCCCACCCCACAACAGTCCCTGGTGTGTGTGATGTTCCCCTTCCTGTGTCCATGTGCTCTCATTGTTCAATTCCCACCTATGAGTGAGAACATGCAGTGTTTGGTTTTTTGTCCTCGCAATAGTTTACTGAGAATGATGGTTTCCAGCTTCATCCACGTCCCTACAAAGGAAATGAACTCATCATTTTTTATGGCTGCATAGTATTCCATGGTGTATATGTGCCACATTTTCTTAATCCAGTCTATCATTGACAGACATTTGGGTGGGTTCCAAGTCTTTGCTATTGTGAATAGTGCCACAGTAAACATATGTGTGCATGTGTCTTTATAGCAGCATGATTTACAATCCTTTGGGTATATACCCAGTAATGGGATGGCTGGGTCAAATGGTATTTCTAGTTCTGGATCCCTGAGGAATCGCCACACCAACTTCCACAATGGTTGAACTAGTTTACAGTCCCACCAACAGTGTAAAAGTGTTCCAATTTCTCCACATCCTCTCCAGCACCTGTTTTTTCCTGACTTCTTAATGATCGCCATTCTAGCTGGTGTGAGATGGTATCTCATTGTGGTTTTGATTTGCATTTCTCTGATGAACAGTGATGATGAACATTTTTTCATGTGTTTTTTGGCTGCATAATTGTCTTCTTTTGAGAAGTGTCTGTTCATATCCTTAGCCCACTTGTTGATGGGGTTGTTTGTTTTTTTCTTGTAAATTTGTTGGAGTTCATTGTAGATTCTGGATATTAGCCCTTTGTCAGATAAGTAGGTTGCAAAAATTTTCTACCATTCTGTAGGTTGCCTGTTCACTCTGATGGTGGTTTCTTTTGCTGTGCAGAAGCTCTTTAGTTTAATTAGATCCCATTTGTCAATTTTGGCTTTTGTTGCCATTGCTTTTGGTGTTTTAGACATGAAGTCCTTGCCCATGCCTATGTCCTGAATGGTATTGCCTAGGTTTTCTTCTAGGGTTTTTATGGTTTTAGGTCTACCATGTAAGTCTTTAATCCATCTTGAATTAATTTTTGTATAAGGTGTAAGGAAGGGATCCAGTTTCAGCTTCCTACATATGGCTAGCCAGTTTTCCCAACACCATTTATTAAATAGGGAATCCTTTCCCCATTTCTTGTTTTTGTCAGGTTTGTCAAAGATCAGATAGTTGTAGATATGCGGCATTATTTCTGAGGGCTCTGTTCTGTTCCATTGGTCTATATCTCTGTTTTGGTACCAGTGCCATGCTATTTTGGTTACTGTAGCCTTGTAGTATAGTTTGAAGTCAGGTAGCATGATGCCTCCAGCTTTGTTCTTTTGGCTTAGGATTGACTTGGCAATGCGGGCTCTTTTTTGGTTCCATATGAACTTTAAAGTATTTTTTTCCAATTCTGTGAAGAAAGTCTTTGGTAGCTTGATGGGGATGGCATTGAATCTATAAATTACCTTGGGCAGTGTGGCCATTTTCACGATATTGATTCTTCCTACCTATGAGCATGGAATGTTCTTCCATTTGTTTGTATCCTCGTTTATTTCATTGAGCAGTGGTTTGTAGTTCTCCTTGAAGAGGCCCTTCACGTCCCTTGTAAGTGGGATTCCTAGGTATTTTATTCTCTTTGAAGCAATTGTGAATGGGAGTTCATTCCAAAGCCACCCACCAACATCAGGATAATTAAAAAGCATACTATTTAAAATGCAGTTTATTTTCTTGCTCTGAGAAAACTTTTAATGATTCCTTGGCAAGCAATAATTACCTAGCTATGTCTACAAATCTTCTGAACTTTATTTTGGGCATTAAAAGAAAGTACAATAACAAGGAATGGATAGGATTTGGTTTCCATTTCTAGAAAGATTACTAAGCCTCAGTGCAGTTAAACAGCCAGTTATTCTGATAAAAAGGAAAAAAATCAACATCATTGTCTTCCTGGACTAATTAGTCAATTCGGTTTTAAAAAATAGATCTGGATATTCCAGAGCAGCCCATGAACTTCTCATATGTTATGGTAGCAATACAGGTGCATTTTGAAAACTTAGCCGAAAGAGAATTAATATTAAAATCCACTTTATTCTTTTTTGTGTAGAGTCTTCCTGAGTTCTCTCTATGAAACGCAAATTAAGCCCAGTCTTTGAACTGAGATCTCAACCTACGCTGTTGGCCTGTAACACAAGAGCCACATCTCAACGACTGGCAGGACTAGCAACCCAGCTATATAAAATGAAAGCTTTGGAAACAATCATGAGCATCTCTTTCTTCTCTTACACCAAATCCATCTTCAAATTTCCATCAGTTTTAGCTTCTAAGGATCTATGGTCTTATCTCCACACCCACTGCCACCATCCTGGTCCAAACTGTTGTCACCTCCTACCTGAAATACTGTAATGGTTGTCTAATATGTCTCCTTCAATCACCCTCCAGCCTTTAATTGCTTCTCCATACAACTTCAGAGCAAACTTCTTAAAATGTCAATCTCATCATACAGAAGACAAAATTTCTAGTATAGCCTATTAAGACTTTGCAAGGTCTTACCAGAAATTATGACTGACCACATATGTTCCTTTTCTCTTTAATCCCAAATACACTCTAGGTAACTTTCAGTTAGAAGAATGCACCATGAAAATTTCAACCAGATTCAGACATTGCTCGTTCTAAAGTATCCCTCTTTTATCATCATCTTAATTGTATATTTGCTAATGCAGAAAATATTCAACTTACAGTAGATCCATGTTAGATGATCCTTCTGGAATTAATTAGATCCAAAACATTTGATCAAGAAAGACTTAACTAACATCTCAGAAACATTCCTGTTTTATCTGAGGCTGCATAAATTTTAAAGTAAGTAGTGTTTAAATCAAAATATCTTAGAATTTTTTTCCTTTTTGTTGATAAAAGTTTTATATCTATTATGAATAATGTTTAACAATATGAAACTCATTTTATGGTGATAAGCAATATTAAAAAGTCAAAAATTGGGTAACTTCCAATGCATACAAAGCAACTGAAACACCATTTTTTTTGTTTTTTTTTTCTGAGACGCGATCTTACTCTGTCACCCAGGCTCAAGTGCAATGGTGTGATCTCAGCTCACTGCAACCTCCATCTCCCATGCTCAAGTGATCCTCCCACCTCAGCCTCCAGAGTAGCTGGGACTACAGGCCTGCACCTGCACACTCAGCTAACTTTTGTACTTTTTGTTGAGATAGGGGTCTGACCATTTCGCCCAGGCTGGTTCAAACTCCTGGGCTCAAGTGATCCACCTACCTCGGCCCCCAAAAACGCTGGGATTACAGACATGAGCCAACACATCTGGCCTGAAACCACTTTAAACTTTCATTTTCTTCAATTAAACAAAAATACATTCATATTTCGTCATCAATAAGATCATGTCAAGGTAGATAAAAGTTAGAATTATCCAAACATCTTAAAGTCATGCTCTAAAAATGTTAATATTCTGACTAAAAATGAAATCAAGGTTAAAACAAGAAAGAAAATACAACCTGAATATTCTTGGAGAAAAATAAAATTCCTTTTGAAATTTGAATTTACACAGTAAAGAAAGCAATCATATACAATATTGGAAAATCAAAGCTATCAAGCAAGAAAAAGCTTCCATTTAGAAATAATACTTCAGTTCCATTGATCTATATCTCTGTTGTGGTACCAGTACCATGCTGTTTTGGTTACTGTAGCCTTGTAGTATAGTTTGAAGTCAGGTAGCGTGATGCCTCCAGCTTTGTTCTTTTGGCTTAGGATTGACTTGGCAATGCGGGCTCTTTTTTGGTTCCATGTGAACTTTAAAGTAGTTTTTTCCAATTCTGTGAAGAAAGTCATTGGTAGCTTGATGGGGATGGCATTGAATCTATAAATTACTTTGGGCAGTATGGCCATTTTCACGATATTGATTCTTCCAACCCATGAGCATGGAATGTTCTTCCATTTGTTTGTATCCTCTTTGATTTCATTGAGCAGTGGTTTGTAGTTCTCCTTGAAGAGGTCCTTCACATCCCTTGTAAGTTGGATTCCTAGGTATTTTATTCTCTTTGAAGCAATTGTGAATGGGAGTTCACTCATGATTTGGCTCTCTGTTTGTCTGTGATTGGTGTACAAGAATGCTTGTGATTTTTGTACATT